>NW_027250831.1:1995000-2060610 GCF_044704955.1 Pristiophorus japonicus | reverse complement strand
AGTGAGTATGAGTGAGTGGGTGAATGAGTGGGTGGGTGTGTGAGTGAGTGAATGAGTGAGTAAGTGGGTGGGTGAGTAAGTAATTGAGTGAGTGGGTGAATGAGTGGTTGAAAGAGTGAGTGAGTGAGTGGTTGAGTGAATGTCGGTGAATGGCTGGCTGGGTGAGTGAGTGAGTGAGTGAGTGAGTGGGTGTGTGAGTGAGTGGATGAGTGGGTGGGTGAGTCAATGAGTGAGTGAGTGAGTGAGTGACTGGAGTAAGTGGGTTGGTGAGTGAGTGGGTGGGTGAGTGAGTGAGTGGGTGGGTGAGTGGAGGGGTGAGTGAATCAGTATGTGAGTGTGTGGGTGAGTGAGTGAGTAAGTGATTGGAGAGTGAGTAAGTGCGTGAGTGGGTGATTTGGTGAGTGAGTGAATGGGTGAGTGGATGGGTGAGTGGGTGAGTGAGTGAGTGGATGTGTGAGTGAGTGAGTGGATGTGTGAGTGAGTGAGTGAGTGAGTGGATGTGTGAGTGAGTGAGTGAGTGGATGGGTGATTGGATGGGTGAGTGATTGAATGGGTGAGTGAGTGAATGGGTGAGTGAGTGGGTGGGTGAGTGAGTGAGTGGGTGGGTGAGTGGAGGGGTGATTGAATCAGTATCTGAGTGTGTGGGTGAGTGAGTGAGTAAGAGATTGGAGAGTGAGTAAGTGGGTGAGTGGGTGATTTGGTGAGTGAGTGAATGGGTGAGTGGATGGGTGAGTGGGTGAGTGAGTGAGTGAATGGATGTGTGAGTGAGTGAGTGGATGTGTGAGTGAGTGAGTGGATGTGTGAGTGAGTGAGTGAGTGGATGTGTGAGTGAGTGAGTGAGTGGATGGGTGATTGGATGGGTGAAAGATTGAATGGGTGAGTGAGTGAATGGGTGAGTGAGTGGATGAATGAGTGAGTGAGTGAGCGAGTGGATGGGTGAGTGGGTGTGCGAGTGAGTGGATGTGTGAGTGAGTGAGTGGATGTGTGAGTGAGTGGATGGGTGAGTGAGTGAGTGAATGGATGGGTGAGTGGATGGGTGAGTGGGTGAGTGATTGAATCGGTGAGTGAGTGAATGGGTGAGTGAGTGGGTGAGTGAGTGTGTGAGTGGGTGAGTGAGTGGATCGGTGAGTGAGTGAGTGAGTGAGTGAGTGAGTGGATGGGTGAGTGAATGGGTGAGTGAGTGGGTGAGTGAGTGGGTGAGTGAGTGGGTGAGTGGAGTAAGTGTGTGGGTGAGTGATTGAATGGGTGAGTGAGTGAATGGGTGAGTGGGTGAGTGATTGAATGGGTGAGTGAGTGAATGGGTGAGTGGGTGAGTGATTGAATGGGTGAGTGAGTGAATGGGTGAGTGAGTGGGTAAGTGAGTGAGTGGGTGAGTGAGTGGATGGGTGAGTGAGTGAGTGAGTGAGTGAGTGGATGGGTGTGTGAGTGGGTGAGTGAGTGGGTGAGTGAGTGGGTGAGTGGAGTAAGTGGGCGGGTGAGTGATTGTGTGGTTGCATGGGTGGCTGAGTGATTGGAGTAAGTGGGTTGGTGAGTGATTGGGTGAGTGAGTGAGTGGGTGAGTGAGTGAGTGAGTGGGTGAGTGAGCGTGTGGGTGAGTTGGTGAGTGAGTAGGTGGATGACTGGGTGGGTGAGAGTGTTAGTGAGTGGGTGGGTTTGTGAGTGAGTATGATTGAGTGAGTGGGTGAATGAGTGGGTGGTTGTGTGAGTGAGTGAATGAGTGAGTAAGTGGGTGAGTGAGTAAGTCATTGAGTGAGTGGGTGAATGAGTGGTTGAATGAGTGAGTGAGTGAGTGGGTGAGTGAATATCGGTGAATGGTTGGCTGGGTGAGTGAGTGAGTGGGTGTGTGAGTGAGTGGATGAGTGGGTGGGTGAGTCAATGAGTGAGTGAGTGAGTGAGTGAGTGAGAGAGTGAGTGGAGTAAGTGGGCGGGTGAGTGAGTGGGTGGGTGAGTGATTGAGTGGGTGGGTGAGTGGAGGGGTGAGTGAATCAGTATGTGAGTGAGTGGGTGACTGAGTAAGTAAGTGATTGGAGAGTTAGTAAGTGGGTGAGTGGGTGATTTGGTGAGTGAGTGAATGGGTGAGTGGATGGGTGAGTGGGTGAGTGAGTGAGTGGATGTGTGAGTGAGTGAGTGGATGTGTGAGTGAGTGAGTGAGTGGATGTGTGAGTGAGTGAGTGAGTGAGTGGATGTGTGACTGAGTGAGTGAGTGGATGGGTGATTGGATGGGTGAGTGATTGAATGGGTGAGTGAGTGAATGGGTGAGTGAGTGGGTGAGTGAGTGAGTGAGTGAGTGGGTGAGTGAGTGGATGAGTGAGTGAGTGAGTGAGTGAGCGAGTGGATGGGTGAGTGGGTGTGTGATGAGTGGATGTGTGAGTGAGTGTGTGGATGTGTGAGTGAGTGGATGGGTGAGTGAGTGAGTGAGTGAGTGAGTGGATGGGTGAGTGGATGGGTGAGTGGGGGAGTGATTGAATGGGTGAGTGAGTGAATGCGTGAGTGAGTGGGTGAGTGAGTGAGTGAGTGGGTGAGTGAGGGAATGGGTGAGTGAGTGAGTGAGTGAGTGGATGGGTGTGTGAGTGGGTGAGTGAGTGGGTGAGTGGATGGGTGTGTGAGTGGGTGATGAGTGGGTGAGTGGAGTAAGTGGGTGGGTGAGTGATTGTGTGGTTGGGTGGGTGGCTGAGTGAGTGGAGTAAGTGGGTGGGTGAGTGATTGGGTGAGTGAGTGAGTGGGTGAGTGAGCGAGTGGGTGAGTTGGTGAGTGAGTGGGTGGATGAGTGAGTGGGTGTGTGAGTGAGTGAATGAGTGAGTAAATGGGTGGGTGAGTAAGGCATTGAGTGAGTGGGTGAATGAGTGGTTGAATGAGTGAGTGAGTGGGTGAGTGAATGTCGGTGAATGGCTGGCTGGGTGAGTGAGTGAGTGGACGGGTGGGTGTGTGAGTCAATGAGTGAGTGAGTGAGTGATTGGCGTAAGTGAGCGGGTGAGTGAGTGGGTGGGTGAGTGAGTGAGTGAGTGAGTGGGTGAGTGAGTGGATGGGTGAGTGAGTGAGTGAGTGCGTGAGTGAGTGAGTGAGTGAGTGACTGAGTGAGTGGATGGGTGTGTGAGTGGGCGAGTGGAGTAAGTGGGTGGTGAGTGATTGTGTGGTTGGGTGGGTGGGTGAGTTTGTGGAGTAAGTGGGTGGGTGATTGAGTGGGTGAGTGAGTGGGTGAGTGATTGAGTGAGTGAATGAGTGAGTGAGTGGATGGGTGAGTGAGTGGGTGAGTGAGTGAGTGAGTGAGTGAATGTGTGTGTGGGTGAGTGAATGTGTGAATGGCTGGGTGGGTGAGTGAGTGGGTGGGTGAGTGGCTGAGTGGGTGGGTGAGTGGGTGAGTGAGTGGAAGGGTGAATGAGTGGGTGAGTGGGTGAGTGAGTGCGTGGGTGAGTGAGGGGTTGAGTGGTGGGTGGGTGGGTGAGTGGGTGAGTGAATGAGTGAGTACGTGGGTGGGTGAGTAAGTGATTGAGTGAGTGGGTGAAAGAGTGGGTGAGTGAGTGAGTGAGCGGGTGAGTGAATGGGTGTGTGTGTGAGTGAGTATGAGTGAGTGAGTGGGTGAATGAGTGGGTGGGTGTGTGAGTGAGTGAATGAGTGAGTAAGTGGGTGGGTGAGTAAGTCATTGAGTGAGTGGGTGAATGAGTGGTTGAATGAGTGAGTGAGTGAGTGGGTGAGTGAATGTCAGTGAATAGCTGGGTGGGTGAGTGAGTGAGTGGGTGAGTGAATGAGTGAGTGGGTGAGTGAGCGAGTGGGTGAGTTGGTGAGTGAGTGGGTGGATGAGTGAGTGGGTGGATGAGTGAGTGGGTGAGTGAGTGGGTGAGTGGGTGAGTAAGTCATTGAGTGAGTGGGTGAATGAGTGGTTGAATGATTGAGTGAGTGAGTGAGTGGGTGAGTGAATGTCGGTGAATGGCTGGCTGGGTGAGTGAGTGAGTGGGTGAGTGAGAGGGTGTGTGAGTGAGTGGATGAGTGGGTGGGTGAGTCAATGAGTGGGTGAGTGAGTGAGTGGAGTAAGTGGGCGGGTGAGTGAGTGGGTGGGTGAGTGAGTGTGTGAGTGAGTGGGTGAGTGGAGGGGTGAGTGAATCAGTATGTAATTGACTGGCTGAGTGAGTGAGTAAGTGATTGGAGAGTGAGTAATTGGGTGAGTGGATGATTGGGTGAGTGAGTGAGTGAGCGAGTAGATGGGTGAGTGGGTGAGTGAGTGGATGTGTGAGTGAGTGAGTGGATGTGTGAGTGCTTGAGTGAGTGAATGGATGGGTGAGTGTGTGAGTCAATGAGTGAGTGAGTGAGTGAGTGAGTGGCGTAAGTGTGCGGGTGAGTGAGTGGGTGGGTGAGTGAGTGAGTGAGTGGGTGTGTGAGTGAGTGAGTGAGTGAGTGGATGGGTGAGTGAGTGAGTGAGTGGATGGGTGAGAGGATGGGTGAGTGGGTGAGTGATTGAATGGGTGAGTGAGTGAATGGGTGGGTGAGTGAGTGGGTGAGTGAGTGAGTGAGTGAGTGAGTGAGTGAGTGAGTGAGTGAGTGAGTGAGTGAGTGAGTGAGTGAGTGAGTGAGTGGATGGGTGTGTGAGTGGGTGAGTGGAATAAGTGGGTGGTGAGTGATTGTGTTGTTGGGTGGGTGGATGAGTGAGTGGAGTGAGTGGGTGGGTGAGTGAGTGAGTGGGAGAGTGATTGAGTGAGTGAATGAGTGAGTGAGTGGATGGGTGAGTGAGTGGTTGAGTGAGTTAGTGAGTGAGTGAATGTGTGTGTGGGTGAGTGAATGTGTGAATGCCTGGGTAGGTGAGTGAGTGGGTGGGTGAGTGGGTGAGTGGGTGGGTGAGTGGACGGGTGAGTGATTGGATTTTTGAGTGGATGGGTGTGTGAGTGGATGGGTGTGTGAGTGGGTGAGTGAGTGGGTGAGTGAGTGAGTGGGTGGGTGGGTGAGTGAGTGGATAGGTGAGTGAGTGCGTGAGTGAGTGAGTGAGTGAGTGGATGTGTGAGTGGATGGGTGAGTGATTGGGTGGGTGAGTGGATGGGTGAGTGGATGGGTGAGTGAGTGAGTGGGTGGGTGAGTGAGTGAGTGGATAGGAGAGTGAGTGGGTGAGTGAGCGAGTGAGTGGATGTGTGAGTGGGTGGGTGTGTGGGTGGTTGGATGAGTGGGTGAGAGTGTGATTGAGTGGGTGAGTGGGTGGGTGACTGCGTGAGTGATTGAGTGAGTGGGTGAGTGAGTGGATGGGTGAGTGAGTGAGTGGGTGGGTGGGTGAGTGAGTGAGTGAGTGAGTAAGTGGATGGATGAGTGGGTGAGTGGGTGAGTGAGTGAGTGAGCGAGCGAGTGAGTAAGTGGATGGGTGAGTGGGTGAGTGGGTGAGTGTGTGAGTAGCTGAGTGGGTGGGTGAGTGAATGAATGGGTGAGTGGATGGGTGAGTGATTGGGTGGTTGAGTGGATGAGTGAATAGAGGGGTGAGTGATTGGGTGAGTGGTTTGGTGAGTGGATGGGTGAGTGGGTGAGTGAGTGATTGGGTGGGTGGGTGAGTGAATGGATGGGTGAGTGGATGGGTGAGTGGATGTTTGAGTGATTGGGTGGGTGAGTGAGTGAATGGATGGGTGAGTGGATGGGTGAGTGGATGGGTGAGTGGATGGGTGAGTGGATGGGTGAGTGGATGGGTGAGTGGGTGGATTAGTGGGTGGATGAGTGGGTGGATGAGTGGATGGGCGAGTGGATGGGTGAGTGGGTGAGTAGGTGAGTGAGTGGGTGGGTGGATGTGTCAGTGATTGTGTGGGTGAGTGGATGGGTGAGTGGATGGGTGAGTGGATGGGTGAGTGATTGGGTGGGTGGGTGCGTGATTGGATGGGTGAGTGGGTGAGTGGGTGAGTGAGTGAATGAGTGGATGGGTGAGTGAGTGAGTGAGTGAGTGGATGGCTGAGTGGATGGATGAGTGGGTGAGTGATTGAATAGGTGATTGAGTGAATGGGTGAGTGAGTGGGTGAGTGAGTGAGTGTGAGTGAGTGGATGAGTGAGTGAGTGAGAGGATGGGTATGTGAGTAGGTGAGTGAGTGGGTGAGTGAGTGAAAGGGTGGGTGAGTGAGTGAGTGGATAGGTGAGTGAGTGGGTGAGTGAGTGAGTGAGTGGTTGAGTGAGTGAGTGTGTGATTGAGTGGGTGAGTGGGTGGGTGACTGGGTGAGTGATTGAGTGAGTGGGTGAGTGAGTGAATGGGTGAGTGGGTGAGTGAGTGAGCGAGTGAGTAAGTGGATGGGTGAGTGGGTGAGTGAGTGAGTGAGAGGATGGGTGTGTGAGTGGGTGAATGAGTGGGTGAGTGAGTGAATGGGTGGGTGAGTGAGTGAGTGGATAGGTGAGTGAGTGGGTGAGTGAGTGAGTGAGTGGTTGAGTGAGTGAGTGTGTGATTGAGTGGGTGAGTGGGTGGGTGACTGGGTGAGTGATTGAGTGAGTGGGTAAGTGGATGGGTGAGTGGGTGAGTGTGTGAGAGGGTGAATAGGTGGGTGGTTGAGTGGTGGGTGGGTGAATAGGTGGGTGATTGGATGTGTGAGAGGATGGGTGTATGAGTGGGTGAGTGAGTGGGTGAGTTGGTGGGTGAGTGGGTGAGTGAGTGGATGGGTGAATGAGTGGGTGGGTGAGTGAGAGTCTGAGTGGTGGGTGGGTGGGTGAGTTGGTGAGTGGGTGAGTGAATGAGTGAGCAAGTGGGTGGGTGATTAAGTGATTGAGTGAGTGGGTGAAAGAGTGGGTGAGTGGGTGAGTGAATGTCAGTGAATGGCTGGGTGTGTGAGTGAGTGAGTGGGTGAGTGGATGAGTGAGTGGCTGAGTGAGCGAGTGGGTGAGTTGGTGAGTGAGTTGGTGGATGAGTGATTGGGTGAGTGTTTTGGTGAGTGATTGAATGGGTGCGTGAGTGAGTGAGTGAGTGAGTGGATGTGTGATTGGATGGGTGAGTGATTGGGTGGGTGAGTGGATGGGTGAGTGGATGGGTGAGTGAGTGAGTGGGTGGGTAAGTGAGTGAGTGGATAGGAGAGTGAGTGGGTGAGTGAGCGAGTGAGTGGATGTGTGAGTGGGTGGGTGTGTGGGTGGTTGGATGAGTGGGTGAGAGTGTGATTGAGTGGGTGAGTGGGTGGGTGGCTGGGTGAGTGATTGAGTGAGTGGGTGAGTGAGTGGATGGGTGAGTGAGTGAGTGGGTGGGTGAGTGAGTGAGTGAGTGAGTGAGTGAGTGAGTAAGTGGATGGGTGAGTGGGTGAGTGGGTGAGTGAGTGAGTGAGCGAGCGAGTGAGTAAGTGGATGGGTGAGTGGGTGAGTGGGTGAGTGTGTGAGTAGGTGAGTGGGTGGGTGAGTGAATGAATGGGTGAGTGGATGGGTGAGTGATTGGTTGGTTGAGTGGATGAGTGAATAGACGGGTGAGTGATTGGGTGAGTGGGTTGGTGAGTGGATGGGTGAGTGGGTGAGTGAGTGATTGGGTGGGTGGGTGAGTGAATGGATGGGTGAGTGGATGGGTGAGTGGATGTTTGAGTGATTGGGTGGGTGAGTGAGAGAGTGGATGGGTGAGTGGATGGGTGAGTGGATGGGTGAGTGGATGGGTGAGTGGGTGGATTAGTGGGTGGATGAGTGGGTGGATGAGTGGATGGGCGAGTGGATGGGTGAGTGGGTGAGTAGGTGAGTGAGTGGGTGAGTGGATGTGTCAGTGATTGTGTGGGTGAGTGGATGGGTGAGTGGATGGGTGAGTGGATGGGTGAGTGATTGGGTGGGTGGGTGCGTGATTGGATGGGTGAGTGGGTGAGTGGGTGAGTGAGTGAATGAGTGGATGGGTGAGTGAGTGAGTGAGTGAGTGGATGGGTGAGTGGATGGATGAGTGGGTGAGTGATTGAATAGGTGATTGAGTGAATGGGTGAGTGAGTGGGTGAGTGAGTGAGTGTGAGTGAGTGGATGAGTGAGTGAGTGAGAGGATGGGTATGTGAGTGGGTGAGTGAGTAGGTGAGTGAGTGAAAGGGTGGGTGAGTGAGTGAGTGGATAGGTGAGTGAGTGGGTGAGTGAGTGAGTGAGTGGTTGTGTGAGTGAGTGTGTGATTGAGTGGGTGAGTGGGTGGGTGACTGGGTGAGTGATTGAGTGAGTGGGTGAGTGAGTGAATGGGTGAGTGGGTGAGTGAGTGAGCGAGTGAGTAAGTGGATGGGTGAGTGGGTGAGTGAGTGAGTGAGAGGATGGGTGTGTGAGTGGGTGAATGAGTGGGTGAGTGAGTGAATGGGTGGGTGAGTGAGTGAGTGGATAGGTGAGTGAGTGGGTGAGTGAGTGAGTGATTGGTTGAGTGAGTGAGTGTGTGATTGAGTGGGTGAGTGGGTGGGTGACTGGGTGAGTGATTGAGTGAGTGGGTAAGTGGATGGGTGAGTGGGTGAGTGTGTGAGAGGGTGAATAGGTGGGTGGTTGAGTGGTGGGTGGGTGAATAGGTGGGTGATTGGATGTGTGAGAGGATGGGTGTGTGAGTGGGTGAGTGAGTGGGTGAGTTGGTGGGTGAGTGGGTGAGTGAGTGGGTGGGTGAATGAGTGGGTGGGTGAGTAGAGGGTGAGTGGTGGGTGGGTGGGTGAGTTGGTGAGTGGGTGAGTGAATGAGTGAGCAAGTGGGTGGGTGATTAAGTGATTGAGTGATTGGGTGAAAGAGTGGGTGAGTGGGTGAGTGAATGTCAGTGAATGGCTGGGTGTGTGAGTGAGTGAGTGGGTGAGTGGATGAGTGAGTGGGTGAGTGAGCGAGTGGGTGAGTTGGTGAGTGAGTTGGTGGATGAGTGATTGGCTGAGTGGGTGAGTGTTTGGGTGAGTGATTGAATGGGTGAGTGAGTGAATGGGTGAGTGAGTGAATGGGTGAGTGAGCGGATGGGTGTCTGAGTGGGTGAGTGACTGGGTGAGTGGAGTAATTGGGTGGGTGAGTGATTGTGTGGTTTGGTGGGTGGGTGATTGAGTGGAGTAAGTGATTGGGTAAGTGAGTGGGTGAGTGAGTGAGTGAGTGAGTGAGAGAGTGAGTGAATGAGTGAGTAAGTGGGTGGGTGAGTGAGTAAGTGATTGGAGTAAGTGGGTGAGTGAGTGAGTGGGTGAGTGGAGTAAGTGGAAGGGTGAGTGATTGTGTGGTTGGGTTGGTGGGTGAGTGAGTGGATGGGTGAGTGGATGGGTGAGTGGATGGGTGAGTGGATGGGTGAGTGGATGGGTGAGTGGGTGAGTGACTGGGTGAGTGAGTGGGTGAGTGGATGGGTGAGTGGATGGGTGAGTGGATGTGTGAGTGATTGGGTGGGTAAGTGGATTTTGTGAGTGGATGGGTGAGTGGATGGGTGAGTGGATGGGTGAGTGGATGGGTGTGTGGGTGGGTGAGTGGGTGGGTGAGTGGATGGGTGACTGGGTGAGTGGATGGGTGAGTGAATGGGTGAGTGGATGGGTGAGTGGATGGGTGAGTGGGTGGGTGGCTAAGTGGATGGGTGAGTGGATGGGTGAGTGGATGGGTGAGTGGATGGGTGAGAGGGTGGGTGGCTAAGTGGATGGGTGAGTGGGTGGGTGAGTGAGCGAGTGGGTGAGTTGGTGAGTGAGTTGGTGGATGAGTGATTGGCTGAGTGGGTGAGTGTTTGGGTGAGTGATTGAATGGGTGAGTGAGTGAATGGGTGAGTGAGTGAATCGGTGAGTGAGCGGATGGGTGTCTGAGTGGGTGAGTGACTGGGTGAGTGGAGTAATTGGGTGGGTGAGTGATTGTGTGGTTTGGTGGGTGGGTGATTGAGTGGAGTAAGTGGGTGGGTAAGTGAGTGGGTGAGTGAGTGAGTGAGTGAGTGAGAGAGTGAGTGAATGAGTGAGTAAGTGGGTGGGTGAGTGAGTAAGTGATTGGAGTAAGTGGGTGAGTGAGTGAGTGGGTGAGTGGAGTAAGTGGAAGGGTGAGTGATTGTGTGGTTGGGTTGGTGGGTGAGTGAGTGGATGGGTGAGTGGATGGGTGAGTGGATGGGTGAGTGGATGGGTGAGTGGATGGGTGAGTGGGTGAGTGAGTGGGTGAGTGAGTGGGTGAGTGGATGGGTGAGTGGATGGGTGAGTGGATGTGTGAGTGATTGGGTGGGTAAGTGGATGGGTGAGTGGATGGGTGAGTGGATGGGTGAGTGGATGGGTGAGTGGATGGGTGTGTGGGTGGGTGAGTGGGTGGGTGAGTGGATGGGTGACTGGGTGAGTGGATGGGTGAGTGAATGGGTGAGTGGATGGGTGAGTGGATGGGTGAGTGGGTGGGTGGCTAAGTGGATGGGTGAGTGCATGGGTGAGTGGATGGGTGAGTGGATGGGTGAGAGGGTGGGTGGCTAAGTGGATGGGTGAGTGGGTGGGTGAGTGGGTGGGTGAGTTGATGGTTGGGTGATTGGATGGGTGAGTGGATGGGTGAGTGGGTGGGTGAGTTGATGGGTGAGTGATTGGATGGGTGAGTGGATGGGTGAGTGGGTGGGTGGGTGATTGGATGGGTGAGTGGATGGGTGAGTGTGTGAGTGAGTGGATGTGTGAGTGAGTGAGTGGATGTGTGAGTGAGTGGGTGAGTGGATGGGTGAGTGAGTGAGTAGATGGGTGAGTGGATGGGTGAGTGGATGGGTGAGTGGTTCAGTGATTGAATGGGTGAGTGAGTGAATGGGTGAGTGAGTGGGTGAGTCAGTGAGTGAGTGGGTGGGTGAATGAGTGAGTGGATAGGTCAGTGAGTGCATGAGTGAGTGAGTGAGTGAGTGAGTGAGTGAGTGAGTGAGTGAGGTGAGTGTGTGGATGTGTGGGTGGTTGGGTGTTTGGGTGAATGAGTGAGTGTGTGGGTGGGTGAGTGAGTGGATAGGTGAGTGAGTGGTTGGGTGACTGGATATGTGAGTGGATGGGTGAGTGATTGGGTGAGTGATTGGGTGAGTGGATGGGTGAGTGGATGGGTGAGTGGATGGGTGAGTGGATGGGTGAGTGATTGAGTGAGTGGATGGGTGAGTGAATGGGTGAGTGGATGGGTGAGTGGATGGGTGAGTGGATGGGTGAGTGATTGGATGGGTGTGTAAGTGGGTGAGTGAGTGGGTGAGTGAGTGATTGGATGGGTGTGTGAGTGGGTGAGTGAGTGGGTGAGTGAGTGATTGGATGGGTGTGTGAGTGGGTGAGTGGATAGGTGAGTGAGTGGATAGGTGAGTGAGTGCGTGAGTGAGTGAGTGAGTGGATGTGTGCGTGGATGGATGAGTGATTGGCTGGGTGAGTGGATGGGTGAGTGGATGGGTGAGTGGATTGGTGAGTGAGTGGATGAGTGAATGGATGGGTGTGTGAGTGAGTAGGTGAGTGGATAGGTGAGTGAGTGGGTGAGTGAGTGAGTTAGTGAGTGGATGGGTGATTGGGTGGGTATGTGGGTGGTTGGGTGAGTGGGTGAGTGTGTGATTCAGTGGGTGAGTGGGTGGGTGACTGGGTGAGTGATTGAGTGAGTGGGTGAGTGAGTGGATGGGTGAGTGAATATGTGATTGGTGAGTGGGTGAGTGCGTGAGTGAGTGAGTGAGCGAGTGCGTGATTAAGTGGATGGGTGATGGGTGAGTGAGTGGGTGAGTGGTTGAGTGAGTGAGTGTATGTTTGAGTGGGTGAGTGGGTGGGTGATTGGGTGAGTGATTGAGTGAGTGGGTGGGTGAGTGAGTGGATGGGTGAGTGGATGGGTGAGTGCGTGGGTGAGTGAGTGAGTAAGTTGAGCAATGGTGGAGAAGGGAGGGATTCAAATTCCTGGGTAATTGGAACCGGTTCTGGGGGAGGTGGGACCAGTACAATCCGGACGGTCTGCACCTGGGCAGGATCGGAACCAATGTTCTCGGGGGAGTGCTTGCTAGTGCTGTTGGGGAGAGTTAAACTATTATGGCAGGGGGATGGGAACCAATGCAGGGAGATAGAGGGAAACAAAAAGGAGGCAAAAGCAAAAGACAGAAAGGAGATGAGGAAAAGTGGAGGGCAGAGAAACCCAAGGCAAAAAACAAAAAGGGCCACTGTACAGCAAAATTCTAAAAGGACAAACGGTGTTAAAAAAAATAAGCCAAAAGGCTTTGTGTCTTAATGCAAGGAGTATCCGCAATAAGGTGGATGAATTAACTGTGCAAATAGATGTTAACAAATATGATGTGATTGGGATCACGGAGACGTGGCTCCAGGATGATCAGGGCTGGGAACTCAACATCCAGGGGTATTCAACATTCAGGAAAGATAGAATAAAAGGAAAAGGAGGTGGGGTAGCATTGCTGGTTAAGGAGGAGATTAAGGCAATAGTTAGGAAGGACATTAGCTTGGATGATGTGGAATCTATATGGGTAGAGCTGCAGAACACCAAAGGGCAAAAAACGTTAGTGGGAGTTGTGTACAGACCTCCAAACAGTAGGAGTGATGTTGGGGAGGGCATCAAACAGGAAATTAGGGGTGCGTGCAATAAAGGTGCAGCAGTTATAATGGGTGACTTTAATATGCACATAGATTGGGCTAATCAATCTGGAAGCAATACGGTGGAGGTGGATTTCCTGGAGTGCATAAGGAAAGATTGTTTAGACCAATATGTCGAGGAACCAACTAGGGGGGAGGCCATCATAGACTGAGTGTTATGTAATGAGAGAGGATTAATTAGCAATCTCGTTGTGCGAGGCCCCTTGGGGAAGAGTGACCATAATATGGTGGAATTCTGCATTGGGATGGAGAATGAAACAGTTAATTCAGAGACCATGGTCCAGAACTTAAAGAAGGCTAACTTTGAAGGTATGAGGCGTGAATTGGCTGGGATGGATTGGCGAATGATACTTAAGCTGTTTACACTGTTCATTAATGATTTAGATGAGGGGATTAAATGTAGTATCTCCAAATTTGCGGATGACACTAAGTTGGGTAGCAGTGTGAGCTGCAAGGAGGATGCTGTGAAGCTGCAGAGCGACTTGGGTAGGTGAGGTGAGTGGGCAAATGCACGGCTGATGAAGTATAATGTGGATAAATGTGAGGTTATCCAATTTGGTGGAAAAAACAGGGAGACAGACAATTATCTGAATGGTGACAGATTAGGAAAAGGGGAGGTGCAAAGAGACCTGGGTGTCATGGCACATCAGTCATTGAAGGTTGGCATGCAGGTGCAGCAGGCGGTTAAGAAAGCAAATGGCATGTTGGCCTTCGTAGCAAGGGGATTTGAGTACAGGGGCAGGGAGGTGCTGCTACAGTTGTACAGAGCATTGTTGAGGTCACACCTTGAGTATTGTGTACAGTTTTGGTCTCCTAACCTGAGGAAGGACATTCTTGCTATTGAGGGAGTGCAGCGAAGGTTCACCAGACTGATTCCTGGGATGGCGGGACTGACCTATCAAGAAAGATTGGATCAACTGGCCTTGTATTCACTGGAGTTCAGAAGAATGAGAGGGGACCTCATAGAATTGTTTAAAATTCTGACGGGGTTAGACAGGTTGGATGCAGGAAGAATGTTCCCGATGTTGGGGAAGTCCAGAAACAGAGGTCACAGTCTAAGGATAAGGGGTAAGCCATTTAGAACCGAGATGCGGAGGAACTTATTCACCCAGAGAGTGGTGAACCTGTGGAATTCTCTACCACAGAAAGTTGTTGAGGCCAATTCACTAAATATATTCAAAAAGGAGTTAGATGAAGTCCTTACTACTAGGGGGATCAAGGGGTATGGCCAGAAAGCAGGAATGGGGTACTGAAGTTGAATGTTCAGCCATGAACTCATTGAATGGTGGTGCAGGCTAGAAGGGCCGAATGGCCGAATCCTGCACCTATTTTCTATGTTTCTATGTTTCTATGTTTACACTGTCCCATCAAACACTCCCAGAGCAGGTACAGCACGGGGTAGATACAGAGTAAAGCTCCCTCTACACTGTCCCATCAAACACTCCCAGGGCAGGTACAGCACGGGGTTAGATACAGAGTAAAGCTCCCTCGACACTGTCCCATCAAACACTCCCAGGGCTGGTACAGGGGGTTAGATACAGAGTAAAGCTCGCTCTACACTGTCCCATCAAACATTCCCAGGGCAGGTACAGGGGGTTAGATACAGAGTAAAGCTCGCTCTACACTGTCCCATCAAACACTCCCAGGGCAGGTACAGGGGGTTCGATACAGAGTAAAGCTCCCTCGACACGGTCCCATCAAACACTCCCAGGGCAGGTACAGGGGGTTAGATACAGAGTAAAGCTCCCTCGACACTGTCCCATCAAACACTCCCAGGGCAGGTACAGGGGGTTAGATACAGAGTAAAGCTCGCTCTGCACTGTCCCATCAAACACTCCCAGGGCAGGTGCAGGGGTTAGATACAGAGTAAAGCTCGCTCTGCACCGTCCCATCAAACATTCCCAGGGCAGGTACAGGGGTTTACATACAGAGTAAAACTCCCTCTACACTGTCCCATCAAACACTCCAGGGCAGGTGCAGCACGAGGTGAGATACAGAGTAAAGCTCCCTCTACACTGTCTCATCAAACACTCTCAGGGTATGTACAGCACGGGATTCGATACAGAGTAAAGCTCCCTCTACACTGTCCCATCACACACTCCCAGGGCAGGTACAGGGGGTTAGATACAGAGTAAAGCTCCCTCTACACTGTGCCATCAAACACTCGCAGGACAGGTACAGGGGGTCAGATATAGAGTAAAGCTCCCTCGACACTGTCCCATCAAACACTCCCAGGTCAGGTGCAGCACGGGGTTAGATACAGAGTATACTGTGCTGCACTGTCGGAGGGGCAGTACTGAGGGAGTGCTGCACTGTTGGAGGGGCAGTACTGAGGGAGTGCCGCAGTGTCAGAGGGGCAGAAGTGAGGGGAAACCTGGGTTCCTGATCCCTGCCCAGTGACACAGGTTTAGGGAGGGTGGTCACTGACTCTGAGTTAGGGAAGGGGGGGGTCACTGTCCCTGGGTTAGGGAGGGGAGGTCACTGACCCTGGGTTAGGGAGGGGGAGTCACTGACCCTGGGTTAGGGAAGGGGGGGTCACTGTCCCTGGGTTAGGGAGGGGGGGTCACTGACCCTGGGTTAGGGAGGGGGGTCACTGACCCTGGGTAATGGAGGGGGGATCACTGATCCTGGGTTTGGGAGGGGGGAGTCACTGACCCTGGGTAAGGGATGGGGGGTCACTGACCCTGGGTTAGGGAAGGGGGGGGTCACTGACCCTGGGTTAGGGAGGGGGGGTCACTGACACTGGGTTAGGGACGGGGGTCACTGACCCTGGGTTAGGGAGGGGGGTCACTGACCCTGGGTAATGGAGGGGGGATCACTGATCCTGGGTTAGTGATGGGGGTCATTGACCCTGGGTTAGGGAGTGGGGGGTCACTGACCCTGGGTTAGGGAGGGGGGGGCACTGACCCTGGGTTAGGGAGGTGGAGTCACTGACCCTGGGTTAGGGAGGGGGTGTCACTGACCCTGGGTTAGGGAGGGGGGGGTCACTGACCCTGGTTAGGGAGGGGGGTCACTGACCCTGGGTTAGGGAGGGGGTGTCACTGACCCTGGGTTAGGGAGAGGGGGAGTCACTGACCCTGGGTTAGGGAGGGGGGGTCACTGACACTGGGTTAGGGAGGGGGGTCACTGACCCTGGGTTAGGGAGGGGGGGTCACTGACCCTGGGTTAGGGAGGGGGGTCACTGACCCTGGGTTAGGGAGGGGGGGTCACTGACCCTGGTTTAGGGAAGGGGGGGTCACTGACCCTGGGTTAGTGAGGGGGGTCACTGACCGTGGGTTAGAGAGGGGGTGTCACTGACCCTGGGTTATGGAGGGGGGTCACTGACCGTGGGTTAGAGAGGGGGTGTCACGGACCCTGGGTTAGTGAGGGGGGTCACTGACCGTGGGTTAGAGAGGGGGTGTCACTGACCCTGGGTTAGGGAGGGGGGGTCACTGACCCTGGTTTAGGGAGGGGGGGTCACTGACCCTGTGACCCTGGGTTAGGGGTATATGAGATGTTATGTAATCTCTCTCTCCCTGCTCCCTGCCCTGGGACCATTCACATGTAAATGTCCCCAGACAGCACACACCTCAGTAACTGTGTGACTCACCCTGGCCCTGACCATTGAGATGTTAATCAGCCCAAGGCTCTCTGACCCACAAATACCTTTCCAGCTCAGGGACCGCCATTTTACACTAGCATTGTAACAATCACTTTTTGCTTTCTCGAGATCTCGCACAAAGACTCCACTCCCAGAGAATCCACACCCAGGAAAACCAGGTGAAATAATCTCCCTCCTTGATTTCCCCTCAGTGAGCTGAGGTCTAGTATCTCAGTGTATCTGTGTGAGGAAGCTTTGTGTCTGTGTGTGTCTCTCCCTCCCCCTCTCTGTCCCTCTCTCTCTCTCTCTCTGTCTCTGCTCCTCGCTCTTTCTCTTTCCCAGCCCCTCTCTGTCCCTCTCTCTCCCTCTGTCTCTGCTTCTCGCTCTTTCTCTCTCCCTCCCACCCTCTGTCCCTCTCTCTGTCTCTCTCTCTGTCTCTGCTTCTCGCTCTTTCTCTCTCCCTCCCTCTCTCTGACACTCTCTCTCTCCCTCAGCCTCTGCTTCTCTCTCTCTCTCTCCCTCCCTCTCTCTTTCCCTCTCACACTTTCTCTCTCTCTCTCTCTCTTGTTCTCTCTGTCTCACTCTCTCTCTCCGTCTTTCTCTGTCTCGCTCTCTCTCTCACACTGTATATCTCCCTCTTTCTCCCTCTCTCTCTCTGTTCCTCCCTTTCTCTCACAATCTCTGTCTCGCGTTCGCACTCTCTCTCTGTCTGTCTCTCTCTCACACACTATCTCTCTCTGTCTCTCGCTCTCTATTCTCTCGCTCTCTCTCTGTCTCTCGATCTCTCTGTCTCTCAATCTCTGTCTTTCTCTCGCGCTCTCATGTTCTGTCTCTCTCTGCGTCTCTCTCTGTGTGTCTCTCTCTCTGGCTTTCTGTCTCCCTCAGTCTCTCGGACTCTGTAACAAGAGACGTGGTATAAAATGGACGCCACGCATTTCATGTAAAATGGCTGCTCAATCTCACACAAACTAACCCCACTGCCCCGCTTTCTCCCCATAGTCCTGTATCAATCCCCAAACTAATCCCACTGAACCACTCTCTCCCAATACTCCTGTATCAATCCCCAAACTAATCCCACTGCCTCGCTCTCTCCCCATAGTCCTGTATCAATCCCCAAACTAATCCCACTGAACCACTCTCTCCCAATAGTCCTGTATCAATCCCCAAACTAATCCCACTGCCCCGCTCTCTCCCCATTGTCCTGTATCAATCCCAACCTAATCCTACTGCCCCGCTCTCTCCCCATAGTCCTGTTTCAATCCCAAACTAATCCCACTGCCCCGCTCTCTCCCCATAGTCCTGTTTCAATCCCCAAACTAATCCCAATGCCCCGCCCTCTCCCCATAGTCCTGTATCAATCCCCAAACTAATCCCACTGCCCTGCTCTCTCCCCATAGCCCTGTATCAATCCCCAAACTAATCCGACTGCCCCGCTCTCTCCTGATAGTCCTGTGTCAATCCCCAGACGAATCCGACTCCTCCGCTCTCTCCTCATAGCCCTGTATCAATCTCCAAACTAATACCACTGCCCTGCTCTCTCCCCATAGCCCTGTATCAATCCCCAAACTAATCCCACTGCCCCCCTCTCTCCCCATAGCCCTGTATCAATCCCCGAACTAATCCCACTGTCCCGCTCTCTCCCCATAGTCCTGTATCAATCCCCAAACTAATCCCACTGCCCCGCTCTATCCCCATAGTCCTGTATCAATCCCCAAGCTAGTCCCACTGCCCCGCTCTATCCCCATAGCCCTGTTTCTATCCCCAAACTAATCCCACTGCCCCGCACTCTCCCCATAGTCCTGTATCAATCTGCAACTAATCCCACTGCCAAGCTCTCTCCCCATAGCGCTGTATCAATCCCCAAACTAATCTCACTGCACCGCTCTCTCCCCATACCCCTGTATCAATCTCCAAACTAATCCCACTGCCCTGCTCTCTCCCGATAGTCCTGTATCAATCCCCAACCTAATCCCACTGCCCCGCTCTCTCCCCATAGTCCTGTATCAATCGGAAAATAATCCAACTGCCCCGCTCTCTCACCATAGTCCTGTATCAATCCCAAAACTAATCCCACTGCCCGGCTCTCTCACCATAGTCCGGTATCAATCCCCAAACTAATTCCACTGCCCCGCTCTCTCCCCATAGCCCTGTATCAATCCACAACCTAATCCCACTGCCCCGCTCTCTCCCCATAGCCCTGTCTCAATCCACAAACTAATCCCACGGCCCCGCTCTCTCCCCATAGTCTTGTATCAATCCCCAAACTAATCTCACTGCCCCGCTCTCTCTCCATAGTCGTGTATCAATCTCCAAACTAATCCCACTGCCCCGCCCTCTCCCCATAGCCCTGTATCAATCCCCAAACTAATCCCACTGCCCCGCTCTCTCCCCATGGCCCTGTATTAATCCTCAAACTAATCCGATTGCCCCGCTCTCGCCTCATAGTCCTGTATAAATGCCCAAACGAATCCCACTCCTCCGCTCTCTCCTCATAGCCCTGTATCAATCCCCAAACTAATCCCACTGCCCCGCTCTCTACCCATGGCCCTGTATTAATCCCCGAACTAATCCCACTGTCCCGCTCTTTCCCCATAGTCCTGTATCAATTCCCAAACGAATCCCACTGCACCGCTCTCTCCCCATAGCATTGTTTCAATCCCCAAGCTAATCCCACTGCCCCGCTCTCTCCCCATAGTCCCGTATCAATCCTCAAACTTATCCCTCTGCCCCGCTCTCTCCCCATAGCACTGTATCAATCCGCAATCTAATCCCACTGCCAAGCTCACTCCCCATAGCCCTGTATCAATCCCCAAACTAATCTCACTGCCCCGCTCTCTCCCCATCGCCCTGTATCAATCTCCAAACTAATCCCACTGCCCCGCTCTCTCCCTATAGTCCTGTCTCAATCCCCAAACTAATCCCACTGCCCCGCTCTCTCCCCATCGTCCTGTATCAATCGGAAATTAATCCCACTGCCCCGCTCTCTCGCCATAATCCTGTATCAATCCCCAAACTAATCCCACTGCCCCGCTCTCTCCCCATAGTCCGGTATCAATCCACAAAATAATCCCACTGCCCCGCTCTCTCCCCATAGCCCTGTATCAATCCAAAAACTAATCCCACTGCCCCGCTATCTCCCCATAGTCCTGTATCAATCCACAAACTAATCCCACTGCCCCGCTCTCTCCCCATAGTCTTGTATCAATCCCCAAACTAATCTCACTGCCCCGCTCTCTCCCCATAGTCCTGTATCAATCTCCAAACTAATCCCACTGCCACGCTCTCTCTCCATAGTCCTGCATCAATCCCCAAACTAATCCCACTGCCCCGCTCTCTCCCCATAGTCCTGTCTCAATACCCAAACTATTCCCACTGTCCCGCTCTCTCCCCATAGTCCTGTATCAATCCCCAAACTAATCCCACTGCCCCGCTCTCTCCCCATAGCCCTGTATCAATCCCCAAACTAATCCGACTGCCCCGCTCTCTCCTGATAGTCCTGTGTCAATCCCCAAACGAATCCGACTCCTCCGCTCTCTCCTCATAGCCCTGTATCAATCTCCAAACTAATACCACTGCCCTGCTCTCTCCCCATAGCCCTGTATCAATCCCCAAACTAATCCCACTGCCCCCCTCTCTCCCCATAGCCCTGTATTAATCCCCGAACTAATCCCACTGTCCCGCTCTCTCCCCATAGTCCTGTATCAATCCCCAAACTAATCCCACTGCCCCGCTCTATCCCCATAGTCCTGTATCAATCCCCAAGCTAGTCCCACTGCCCCGCTCTATCCCCATAGCCCTGTATCTATCCCCAAACTAATCCCACTGCCCCGCACTCTCCCCATAGTCCTGTATCAATCTAGAAACTAATCCCACTGCCAAACTCTCTCCCCATAGCGCTGTATCAATCCCCAAACTAATCTCACTGCACCGCTCTCTCCCCATACCCCTGTATCAATCTCCAAACTAATCCCACTGCCCTGCTCTCTCCCGATAGTCCTGTATCAATCCCCAACCTAATCCCACTGCCCCGCTCTCTCCCCATAGTCCTGTATCAATCGGAAAATAATCCAACTGCCCCGCTCTCTCACCATAGTCCTGTATCAATCCCAAAACTAATCCCACTGCCCGGCTCTCTCACCATAGTCCGGCATCAATCCCCAAACTAATTCCACTGCCCCGCTCTCTCCCCATAGCCCTGTATCAATCCACAAACTAATCCCACTGCCCCGCTCTCTCCCCATAGCCCTGTCTCAATCCACAAACTAATCCCACGGCCCCGCTCTCTCCCCATAGTCTTGTATCAATCCCCAAACTAATCTCACTGCCCCGCTCTCTCTCCATAGTCGTGTATCAATCCCCAAACTAATCCCACTGCCCCGCCCTCTCCCCATAGCCCTGTATCAATCCCCAAACTAATCCCACTGCCCCGCTCTCTCCCCATGGCCCTGTATTAATCCTCAAACTAATCCGATTGCCCCGCTCTCGCCTCATAGTCCTGTATAAATGCCCAAACGAATCCCACTCCTCCGCTCTCTCCTCATAGCCCTGTATCAATCCCCAAACTAATCCCACTGCCCCGCTCTCTACCCATGGCCCTGTATTAATCCCCGAACTAATCCCACTGTCCCGCTCTCTCCCCATAGTCCTGTATCAATTCCCAAACGAATCCCACTGCACCGCTCTCTCCCCATAGCATTGTTTCAATCCCCAATCTAATCCCACTGCCCCGCTCTCTCCCCATAGTCCCGTATCAATCCTCAAACTTATCCCACTGCCCCGCTCTCTCCCCATAGCACTGTATCAATCCGCAATCTAATCCCACTGCCAAGCTCACTCCCCATAGCCCTGTATCAATCCCCAAACTAATCTCACTGCCCCGCTCTCTCCCCATCGCCCTGTATCAATCTCCAAACTAATCCCACTGCCCGCTCTCTCCCTATAGTCCTGTCTCAATCCCCAAACTAATCCCACTGCCCCGCTCTCTCCCCATCGTCCTGTATCAATCGGAAATTAATCCCACTGCCCCGCTCTCTCGCCATAATCCTGTATCAATCCCCAAACTAATCCCACTGCCCCGCTCTCTCCCCATAGTCCGGTATCAATCCACAAACTAATCCCACTGCCCCGCTCTCTCCCCATAGCCCTATATCAATCCACAAACTAATCCCACTGCCCCGCTCTCTCCCCATAGCCCTGTATCAATCCAAAAACTAATCCCACTGCCCCGCTATCTCCCCATAGTCCTGTATCAATCCACAAACTAATCCCACTGCCCCGCTCTCTCCCCATAGTCTTGTATCAATCCCCAAACTAATCTCACTGCCCCGCTCTCTCCCCATAGTCCTGTATCAATCTCCAAACTAATCCCACTGCCACGCTCTCTCCCCATAGTCCTGTATCAATCCCCAAACTATTCCCACTGCCCCGCTCTCTCCCCATAGTCCTGTCTCAATACCCAAACTATTCCCACTGTCCCGCTCTCTCCCCATAGTCCTGTATCAAACGCCAAACTAATCCCACTGCCCCGCTCTCTCCCCATAGTCCTGTATCAATCCCCAAACTAATCCCACTGCCCCGCTCTCTCCCATTAGTCCTGTATCAATCTCCAAACTAATCCCAATGCCCCGCTCTCACCCCATAGTCCTGTATCAATCCTCAAACTAATCCCACTGCCCCGCTCTCTCCACATAGCCCCGTATCAATCCACAAACTAATCCCATTGCCCCCCTCTCTCCCCATAGTCCTGTATCAATCCACAAACTAATCCCACTGCCCCGCTCTCTCCCCATAGTCCTGTATCAATCCCCAAACTAATTCCACTGCCCCGCTCTATCCCCATAGTCCTGTATCAATCCCCAAGCTAGTCCCACTGCCCCGCTCTATCGCCATAGCCCTGTATCAATCCCCAAACTATTCCCACTGCCCCGCACTCTCCCCATAGTCCTGTATCAATCTGCAACTAATCCCACTGCCAAGCTCTCTCCCCATAGCCCTGTATCAACCCCCAAACTAATCTCACTGCACCGCTCACTCCCCATACCCCTGTATCAATCTTCAAACTAATCCCACTGCCCTGCTCTCTCCCGATAGTCCTGTATCAATCCCCAACCTAATCCCACTGCCCCGCTCTCTCCCCATAGTCCTGTATCAATCGGAAAATAATCCAACTGCCCCGCTCTCTCACCATAGTCCTGTATCAATCCCAAAACTAATCCCACTGCCCGGCTCTCTCACCATAGTCCGGTATCAATCCCCAAACTAATTCCACTGCCCCGCTCTCTCCCCATAGCACTGTATCAATCCACAAACTAATCCCACTGCCCCGCTCTCTCCCCATAGCCCTGTCTCAATCCACAAACTAATCCCACGGCCCCGCTCTCTCCCCATAGTCTTGTATCAATCCCCAAACTAATCTCACAGCCCCGCTCTCTCTCCATAGTCGTGTATCAATCCCCAAACTAATCCCGCTGCCCCGCCCTCTCCCCATAGCCCTGTATCAATCCCCAAACTAATCCCACTGCCCCGCTCTCTCCCCATGGCCCTGTATTAATCCTCAAACTAATCCGATTGCCCCCCTCTCGCCTCATAGTCCTGTATAAATGCCCAAACGAATCCCACTCCTCCGCTCTCTCCTCATAGCCCTGTATCAATCCCCAAACTAATCCCACTGCCCCGCTCTCTACCCATGGCCCTGTATTAATCCCCGAACTAATCCCACTGTCCCGCTCTCTCCCCATAGTCCTGTATCAATTCCCAAACGAATCCCACTGCACCGCTCTCTCCCCATAGCATTGTATCAATCCCCAAGCTAATCCCACTGCCCCGCTCTCTCCCCATAGTCCCGTATCAATCCTCAAACTTATCCCACTGCCCCGCTCTCTCTCCATAGCCCTGTATCAATCCGCAATCTAATCCCACTGCCAAGCTCACTCCCCATAGCCCTGTATCAATCCCCAAACTAATCTCACTGCCCCGCTCTCTCCCCATCGCCCTGTATCAATCTCCAAACTAATCCCACTGCCCCGCTCTCTCCCTATAGTCCTGTCTCAATCCCCAAACTAATCCCACTGCCCCGCTCTCTCCCCATCGTCCTGTATCAATCGGAAAATAATCCCACTGCCCCGCTCTCTCGCCATAATCCTGTATCAATCCCCAAACTAATCCCACTGCCCCGCTCTCTCCCCATAGTCCGGTATCAATCCACAAACTAATCCAACTGCCCCGCTCTCTCCCCATAGCCCTATATCAATCCACAAACTAATCCCACTGCCCCGCTCTATCCCCATAGTCCTGTATCAATCCCCAAGCTAGTCCCACTGCCCCGCTCTATCCCCATAGCCCTGTATCTATCCCCAAACTAATCCCACTGCCCCGCACTCTCCCCATAGTCCTGTATCAATCTGCAACTAATCCCACTGCCAAGCTCTCTCCCCATAGCGCTGTATCAATCCCCAAACTAATCTCACTGCACCGCTCTCTCCCCATACCCCTGTATCAATCTCCAAACTAATCCCACTGCCCTGCTCTCTCCCGATAGTCCTGTATCAATCCCCAACCTAATCCCACTGCCCCGCTCTCTCCCCATAGTCCTGTATCAATCGGAAAATAATCCAACTGCCCCGCTCTCTCACCATAGTCCTGTATCAATCCCAAAACTAATCCCACTGCCCGGCTCTCTCACCATAGTCCGGCATCAATCCCCAAACTAATTCCACTGCCCCGCTCTCTCCCCATAGCCCTGTATCAATCCACAAACTAATCCCACTGCCCCGCTCTCTCCCCATAGCCCTGTCTCAATCCACAAACTAATCCCACGGCCCCGCTCTCTCCCCATAGTCTTGTATCAATCCCCAAACTAATCTCACTGCCCCGCTCTCTCTCCATAGTCGTGTATCAATCCCCAAACTAATCCCACTGCCCCGCCCTCTCCCCATAGCCCTGTATCAATCCCCAAACTAATCCCACTGCCCCGCTCTCTCCCCATGGCCCTGTATTAATCCTCAAACTAATCCGATTGCCCCGCTCTCGCCTCATAGTCCTGTATAAATGCCCAAACGAATCCCACTCCTCCGCTCTCTCCTCATAGCCCTGTATCAATCCCCAAACTAATCCCACTGCCCCGCTCTCTACCCATGGCCCTGTATTAATCCCCGAACTAATCCCACTGTCCCGCTCTCTCCCCATAGTCCTGTATCAATTCCCAAACGAATCCCACTGCACCGCTCTCTCCCCATAGCATTGTTTCAATCCCCAATCTAATCCCACTGCCCCGCTCTCTCCCCATAGCCCCGTATCAATCCTCAAACTTATCCCACTGCCCCGCTCTCTCCCCATAGCACTGTATCAATCCGCAATCTAATCCCACTGCCAAGCTCACTCCCCATAGCCCTGTATCAATCCCCAAACTAATCTCACTGCCCCGCTCTCTCCCCATCGCCCTGTATCAATCTCCAAACTAATCCCACTGCCCGCTCTCTCCCTATAGTCCTGTCTCAATCCCCAAACTAATCCCACTGCCCCGCTCTCTCCCCATCGTCCTGTATCAATCGGAAATTAATCCCACTGCCCCGCTCTCTCGCCATAATCCTGTATCAATCCCCAAACTAATCCCACTGCCCCGCTCTCTCCCCATAGTCCGGTATCAATCCACAAACTAATCCCACTGCCCCGCTCTCTCCCCATAGCCCTATATCAATCCACAAACTAATCCCACTGCCCCGCTCTCTCCCCATAGCCCTGTATCAATCCAAAAACTAATCCCACTGCCCCGCTATCTCCCCATAGTCCTGTATCAATCCACAAACTAATCCCACTGCCCCGCTCTCTCCCCATAGTCTTGTATCAATCCCCAAACTAATCTCACTGCCCCGCTCTCTCCCCATAGTCCTGTATCAATCTCCAAACTAATCCCACTGCCACGCTCTCTCCCCATAGTCCTGTATCAATCCCCAAACTATTCCCACTGCCCCGCTCTCTCCCCATAGTCCTGTCTCAATCCCCAAACTATTCCCACTGTCCCGCTCTCTCCCCATAGTCCTGTATCAAACGCCAAACTAATCCCACTGCCCCGCTCTCTCCCCATAGTCCTGTATCAATCCCCAAACTAATCCCACTGCCCCGCTCTCTCCCATTAGTCCTGTATCAATCTCCAAACTAATCCCAATGCCCCGCTCTCACCCCATAGTCCTGTATCAATCCTCAAACTAATCCCACTGCCCCGCTCTCTCCACATAGCCCCGTATCAATCCACAAACTAATCCCATTGCCCCCCTCTCTCCCCATAGTCCTGTATCAATCCACAAACTAATCCCACTGCCCCGCTCTCTCCCCATAGTCCTGTATCAATCCCCAAACTAATTCCACTGCCTCGCTCTATCCCCATAGTCCTGTATCAATCCCCAAGCTAGTCCCACTGCCTCGCTCTATCGCCATAGCCCTGTATCAATCCCCAAACTATTCCCACTGCCCCGCACTCTCCCCATAGTCCTGTATCAATCTGCAACTAATCCCACTGCCAAGCTCTCTCCCCATAGCCCTGTATCAACCCCCAAACTAATCTCACTGCACCGCTCTCTCCCCATACCCCTGTATCAATCTTCAAACTAATCCCACTGCCCTGCTCTCTCCCGATAGTCCTGTATCAATCCCCAACCTAATCCCACTGCCCCGCTCTCTCCCCATAGTCCTGTATCAATCGGAAAATAATCCAACTGCCCCGCTCTCTCACCATAGTCCTGTATCAATCCCAAAACTAATCCCACTGCCCGGCTCTCTCACCATAGTCCGGTATCAATCCCCAAACTAATTCCACTGCCCCGCTCTCTCCCCATAGCCCTGTATCAATCCACAAACTAATCCCACTGCCCCGCTCTCTCCCCATAGCCCTGTCTCAATCCACAAACTAATCTCACAGCCCCGCTCTCTCTCCATAGTCGTGTATCAATCCCCAAACTAATCCCGCTGCCCCGCCCTCTCCCCATAGCCCTGTATCAATCCCCAAACTAATCCCACTGCCCCGCTCTCTCCCCATGGCCCTGTATTAATCCTCAAACTAATCCGATTGCCCCGCTCTCGCCTCATAGTCCTGTATAAATGCCCAAACGAATCCCACTCCTCCGCTCTCTCCTCATAGCCCTGTATCAATCCCCAAACTAATCCCACTGCCCCGCTCTCTACCCATGGCCCTGTATTAATCCCCGAACTAATCCCACTGTCCCGCTCTCTCCCCATAGTCCTGTATCAATTCCCAAACGAATCCCACTGCACCGCTCTCTCCCCATAGCATTGTATCAATCCCCAAGCTAATCCCACTGCCCCGCTCTCTCCCCATAGTCCCGTATCAATCCTCAAACTTATCCCACTGCCCCGCTCTCTCCCCATAGCCCTGTATCAATCCGCAATCTAATCCCACTGCCAAGCTCACTCCCCATAGCCCTGTATCAATCCCCAAACTAATCTCACTGCCCCGCTCTCTCCCCATCGCCCTTTATCAATCTCCAAACTAATCCCACTGCCCCGCTCTCTCCCTATAGTCCTGTCTCAATCCCCAAACTAATCCCACTGCCCCGCTCTCTCCCCATCGTCCTGTATCAATCGGAAAATAATCCCACTGCCCCGCTCTCTCGCCATAATCCTGTATCAATCCCCAAACTAATCCCACTGCCCCGCTCTCTCCCCATAGTCCGGTATCAATCCACAAACTAATCCCACTGCCCCGCTCTCTCCCCATAGCCCTATATCAATCCACAAACTAATCCCACTGCCCCGCTCTCTCCCCATAGCCCTGTATCAATCCAAAAACTAATCCCACTGCCCCGCTCTCTCCCCATAGTCCTGTATCAATCCACAAACTAATCCCACTGCCCCGCTCTCTCCCCATAGTCTTGTATCAATCCCCAAACTAATCTCACTGCCCCGCTCTCTCCCCATAGTCCTGCATCAATCTCCAAACTAATCCCACTGCCACGCTCTCTCCCCATAGTCCTGTATCAATCCCCAAACTAATCCCACTGCCCCGCTCTCTCCCCATAGTCCTGTCTCAATACCCAAACTATTCCCACTGTCCCGCTCTCTCCCCATAGTCCTGTATCAAACGCCAAACTAATCCCACTGCCCCGCTCTCTCCCCATAGTCCTGTATCAATCCCCAAACTAATCCCACTGCCCCGCTCTCTCCCATTAGTCCTGTATCAATCTCCAAACTAATCCCAATGCCCCGCTCTCACCCCATAGTCCTGTATCAATCCTCAAACTAATCCCACTGCCCCGCTCTCTCCACATAGCCCCGTATCAATCCACAAACTATTCCCATTGCCCCCCTCTCTCCCCATAGTCCTGTATCAATCCACAAACTAATCCCACTGCCCCGCTCTCTCCCCATGGTCCTGTATCAATCCCCAAACTAATCCCACTGCCCCGCTCTCTCCCATTAGTCCTGTATCAATCTCCAAACTAATCCCAATGCCCCGCTCTCACCCAATAGTCCTGTATCAATCCCCAAACTAATCCCACTGCCCCGCTCTCTCCACATAGCCCTGTATCAATCCACAAACTAATACCACTGCCCCGCTCTCTCCCTATAGTCCTGTATCAATCCACAAACTAATCCCACTGCCCCGCTCTCTCCCCATAGTCTTGTATCAATCCCCAAACTAATCCCACTTCCCTACTCTCTCCCCATAGTCCTGTATCAACCCACAAACTAATCCCACTGCCCTGCTCTCTCCCCATAGCCCTGTTTCAATCCCAGAATCTATACAGGGATACAGATAGAGAGAGAGACGCACACAAAAATACTCTCTCTATCCCTCTCTCTGTCTCTCTCTCTGTCTCACGCAATCTCTCTCTCTCTGTCTCTCTTCTGTCACCCTCTCTGTCTCTCTCTCTCTTTCACTCTCTCTGTGTCTCTCTGTCTATCTATCTCCCTCCCTGTCTCTTTCTCTCTCCCTGTCACTCTCTCTTTCTGTCTCTCTCTCTCTCTCTCTCTCTCCCACTCTCTGTCCATCTCTCTCACTCTGTCTCTCTCTCTGTTCCTCTTGATCTCTCTCCCTCTCTCTCTGTCCCTCACTCTCCCTCTATCTCTCTCTCTGTCTCTCTCTCTCTGTCTCTCTCTCTCTGTCTTTTTGTCTGTCACTCTCTCTCTCTCTCTGTCTCTCTCTCTTTCTCTCTCTCTCTGTATCTCTCTCTGTATCTCTCTATGTCTCTCTCTCTGTCTCTCTCTGTCTCTCTCTGTCTCTCTCTCTCTGTCTTTCTCTCTGCCTCTCTCTCTCTGTCTTTCTCTCTCTGAATCTCTCTCTCTCTATACCTCTCTCTCTGTCTCTCTCGCTCTGTCTCTCTCTCTCTCCCACTCTATTGCTCTCTCTCTCTCTATCCCTCTCTCTCTATCCTTCTTTCTGTCTCTCTGTCACTCTCTGTTGCTCTGTCTCTCTGTGTCATTCTAAAAAGGGAGGGAGAACAGCCAGTTGTCGTGGTGCACGTTGGTACCAATGACATAGGTAAAAAAAGGGATGAGTTCCTACGAAATTAATTTAAGGAGCTAGGAGCTAAATTAAAAAGTAGGACCTCAAAAGTAGTAATCTCGGGATTGCTACCAGTGCCACGTGCTAGTCAGAGTAGGAATCGCAGGATAGCTCAGATGAATACGTGGCTTGAGCAATGGTGCAGCAGGGAGGGATTCAAATTCCTGGGGCATTGGAACTGGTTCTGGGGGAGGTGGGACCAGTACAATCCAGACGGTCTGCACCTGGGCAGAATCGGAACCAATGTCCTCGGGGGAGTGTTTGCTAGTGCTGTTGGGGAGGAGTTAAACTAATATGGCAGGGGGATGGGAACAAATGCAGGGAGATAGAGGGAAACAAAAAGGAGGCAAAAACAAAAGACAGAAAGGAGATGAGGAAAAGTGGAGGGCAGAGAAACCCAAGGCAAAGAACAAAAAGGGCCATTGTACAGCAAAATTCTAAAAGGACAGAGTGTGTTAAAAAAACAAGCCTAAAGGCTTTGTGTCTTAATGCAAGGAGTATCCGCAATAAGGTGGATGAATTAACTGTGCAAATAGATGTTAACAAATATGATGTGATTGGGATTACGGAGACGTGGCTCCAGGATGAGCAGGGCTGGGACCTCAACATCCAGGGGTATTCAACATTCAGGAAGGATAGAATAAAAGGAAACGGAGGTGGGGTGGCATTGCTGGTTAAGGAGGAGATTAAGGCAATAGTTAGGAAGGACATTAGCTTGGATGATGTGGAATCTATATGGGTAGAGCTGCAGAACACCAAAGGGCAAAAAACGTTAGTGGGAGTTGTGTACAGACCTCCAAACAGTAGTAGTGATGTTGGGGAGGGCATCAAACAGGAAATTAGGGGTGCGTGCAATAAAGGTGCAGCAGTTATAATGGGTGACTTTAATATGCACATAGATTGGGCTAACCAAACTGGAAGCAATACGGTGGAGGAGGATTTTCTGGAGTGCATAAGGGATGGTTTTTTAGACCAATATGTCGAGGAACCAACTAGGGGGGAGGCCATCTTAGACTGGGTGTTATGTAATGAGAAAGGATTAATTAGCAATCTCGTTGTGCGTGGCCCCTTGGGGAAGAGTTACCATAATATGGTGGAATTCTGCATTAGGATGGAGAATGAAACAGTTAATTCAGAGACCATGGTCCAGAACTTAAAGAAGGCTAACTTTGAAGGTATGAGGCGTGAATTGGCTGAGATGGATTGGCGAATGATACTTAAGGGGTTGACTGTGGATGGGCAATGGCAGACATTTAGAGACCGCATGGATGAACTACAACAATTGTACATTCCTGTCTGGCATAGAAATAAAAAAGGGAAGGTGGCTCAACCGTGGCTATCAAGGGAAATCAGGGACAGTATTAAAGCCAAGGAAGTGGCATACAAAGTGGCCAGAAATAGCAGCGAACCTGGGGACTGGGAGAAATTTAGAACTCAGCAGAGGAGGACAAAGGGTTTGATTAGGGCAGGGAAAATGGAGTATGAGAAGAAACTTGCAGGGAACATTAAGACGGATTGCAAAAGTTTCTATAGATATGTAAAGAGAAAAAGGTTAGTAAAGACAAACGTAGGTTCCCTGCAGTCAGAATCAGGGGAAGTCATAACGGGGAACAAAGAAATGGCGGACCAATTGAACAAGTACATTGGTTCGGTATTCATGAAGGAGGACACGAACAACCTTCCGGTTATAAAAGGGGTCGGGGGGTCTAGTAAGGAGGAGGAACTGAGGGAAATCCTTATTAGCCGGGAAATTGTGTTGGGGAAATTGATGGGAGTGAAGGCCGATAAATCCCCAGGGCCTGATGGACTGCATCCCAGAGTACTTAAGGAGGTGGCCTTGGAAATAGTGGATGCGTTGACAGTCATTTTCCAACATTCCATTGACTCTGGATCAGTTCCTATGGAGTGGAGGGTAGCCAATGTAACCCCACTTTTTAAAAAAGGAGGGAGAGAGAAAACAGGGAATTATAGACCGGTCAGCCTGACATCGGTAGTGGGTAAAATGATGGAATCAATTATTAAGGATGTCATAGCAGTGCATTTGGAAAGAGGTGACATGATAGGTCCAAGTCAGCATGGATTTGTGAAAGGGAAATCATGCTTGACAAATCTTCTGGAATTTTTTGAGGATGTTTCCAGTAGAGTGGATAAGGGAGAACCAGTTGATGTGGTATATTTGGACTTTCAGAAGGCGTTCGACAAGGTCCCACACAAGAGATTGATGTGCAAAGTTAGAGCACATGGGATTGGGGGTCGTGTACTGACATGGATTGAGAACTGGTTGTCAGACAGGAAGCAAAGAGTAGGAGTAAATGGGTACTTTTTAGAATGGCAGGCAGTGACTAGTGGGGTACCGCAAGGTTCTGTGCTGGGGCCCCAGCTGTTTACACTGTACATTAATGATTTAGATGAGGGGATTAAATGTAGTATCTCCAAATTTGCGGATGACACTAAGTTGGGTGGCACTGTGAGCTGCGAGGAGGATGCTGTGAGGCTGCAGATCGACTTGGTTAGGTTAGGTGAGTGGGCAAATGCATGGCAGATGAAGTATAATGTGGATAAATGTGAGGTTATCCACTTTGGTGGTAAAAACAGAGAGACAGACTATTATCTGAATGGTGACAGATTAGGAAAAGGGGAGGTGCAAAGTGACCTGGGTGTCATGGTACATCAGTCATTGAAGGTTGGCATGCAGGTGCAGCAGGCGGTTAAGAAAGCAAATGGCATGTTGGCCTTCATAGCAAGGGGATTTGAGTACAGGGGCAGGGAGGTGTTGCTACAATTGTACAGGGCATTGGTGAGGCCACACCTGGAGTGTTGTGTACAGTTTTGGTCTCCTAACCTGAGGAAGGACATTCTTGCTATTGAGGGAGTTCAGCGAAGGTTCACCAGACTGATTCCTGGGATGGCGGGACTGACCTATCAAGAAAGACTGGATCAACTGGGCTTGTATTCACTGGAGTTCAGAAGAATGAGAGGGGACCTCATAGAAACATATAAAATTCTGACGGGGTTAGACAGGTTAGATGCAGGAAGAATGTTCCCAATGTTGGGGAAGTCCAGAACCAGGGGTCACAGTCTAAGGATAAGGGCTAAGCCATTTAGGACCGAGATGCGGAGGAACCTCTTCACCCAGAGAGTGGTGAACCTGTGAAATTCTCTACCACAGAAAGTTGTTGAGGCCAATTCACTAAATATATTCAAAAATGAGTTAGATGAGGTCCTTACTGCTAGGGGGATCAAGGGGTATGGCGAGAAAGCAGGAATGGGGTACTGAAGTTGAATGTTCAGCCATGAACTCATTGAATGGCGGTGCAGGCTAGAAGGGCCGAATGGCCTACTCCTGCACCTATTTTCTATGTTTCTATGTTTCTATGTCTCTGAATTTCTCTCTCTGTCTCTGTCTCTCTCTCCTGTCTTTTTCCCTCTCTTTCTCTCTCTCGCTCTGTCTCTCTCTCTCTGCCCCTCTCTCTGTTCCTCTCACTGTCTCTCTCACTCTCTCTCTAATTCTCTCTCTCCCTTGCTCTCTCTCTGTCTCTGTATCTCTGTTTCTCTCTCGCTCTCATCTCTCTCTCGCTCTCTCTCTTTCTCTGTCTGTCTGTCTCTCTCTCCCTATCTCTCTCTATCCCTGCCTGTCTCGCTTTCCCTCTCTCTGACAATCTCTGTCTCTCTCTCTCTCTCTCTCTCTCTATGTCACACTCACTCTCTCTCTCTATGTCACACTCACTCTCTCTGTCTCTCTCTCTGTCTCGTTTACTCACTGTGTCTCTTTCTCTCTCTGTCTCTCTCTCTATCTCTCTCTCTCTGTCTGTCTCACTCTTTCTCCCAATCCGTCTCTCTCTATATCCCGCTCTCTCTCTATCCCTCTCTATCTCTCTCCCCTGCATTTTTCCATCTCTCTCTCTCTCTGTCTCTCTCACTCTCTCATTTTCTCTCTCTCTGTCTGTCTCTCTCTATCCCTTACCATCTCTCTCGCTCACTGTCACTCTTTCGCAGTCCCTTTCTCTGACTGTCTCTCTGTGTCGCACTCACTCTCTCTCTCTCTCTCTCTCTATGTCTCTCTGTCTCTCTCTCTCTCTGTCTCTGTATATCTGTCTCTCTGTCGCTCTCTCTCTCTCTCTGTCTCTCTCTGGCTCTCTCTCTTTCCCTCCCTCTCTATTATTCTCTCCCTCTATCCCTCGCTCTCTCTCTCTCTCTGTCTCTCTCTGGCTCTCTCTCTTTCCCTCCCTCTCTATTATTCTCTCCCTCTATCCTTCGCTCTCTCTCTCTGTCTCTGTCTCCTGTCTATTTCCACCTCTTTCTCTCTCTCGCTCTCTCTCTCTCTCTCTCTCTCTCTCTGTCCCTCTCTCTGTCTCTCTCTATCTCTCTCTCTCTCAGTCTGTCTCTCGCTCTCTCTGTCTCTCTCTCTCTCTGTCTCTCTCTCCACAAACTAATCCCACTGCCCCGCTCACTCCCCATAGTCCTGTATCAATCCACAAACTAATCCCACTGCCCCGCTCTCTCCCCATAGTCTGGTATCAATCCCCAAACTAATCCCACTGCCCTGCTCTCTCCCCATACCTGTGTCAATCCTCAAACTAATCCCGCTGCCCCGCTCTCTCCCCATAGTCCTCTATCAATCCCCAAACTAATCCCACTGCCCCGCTCTCTCCCCATTGTCCTGTATCAATGCCCAAACTAATCCCACTGCCCCGCTCTCTCCCCATAGTTTTGTATCAAACCCCAAACTAATCCAACTGCCCCGCTCTCTCCCCATAGCTCTGTATCAATGCCAGAATCTATACAGTGAGGGACAGATAGAGAGACAAATACGCACTGACACATAGATATATATATCTATATATATATATATATAGAGCGAGAGAGAGAGAGAGACATGCACACTTTCTCTCTCTCTCTCACTCTCTCTCTCTCTGTCTGTCTCGCACTCTCTGTCTCTCTCTCGCTCCGTGTCTCTTTCTATGTCTGTGACACTCTGTCTCTCTCTCTCTATCTGTCTAGATCTCTCTGTCTCTGTCCACCTGTCTCTCTATCTCTCTTTGTCTATCTGTCACTCTGTTTTTCTCTCTCACTGACTCCCTCTCTCCGTCTCTCTCTCTCTGTCTTTCCCTCTCTCTCTCACTCTGTCTCTCTCTCTGTCTCTCTCTCTGTGTCTCTCTCACATAGAAACATAGAAAATAGGTGCAGGAGTAGGCCATTCGGCCCTTCTAGCCTGCACCACCATTCAATGAGTTCATGGCTGAACATTCAACTTAAGTACCCATTTCCTGCTTTCTCGCCATACCCCTTGATCCCCCTTGTAGTCAGGACCTCATCTAAGTCCTTTTTGAATATATTTAGTGAATTGTCCTCAACAACTTTCTGTGGTAGAGAATTCCACAGGTTCACCACTCTCTGGGTGAAGAAGTTCCTCCGCATCTCGGTCCTAAATGGCTTACCCCTTATCCTTAGACTGTGACCTCTGGTTCTGGACTTCCCCAACATTGGGAACATTCTTCCTGCATCTAACCTGTCTAACCCCGTCAGAATTTTAAATGTTTCTATAAGGGCCCCTCTCATCCTTCTGAACTCCAGTGAATACAAGCCCAGTCGATCCAGTCTTTCTTGATAGGTCAGTCCCGCCATCCCGGGAATCAGTCTGGTGAACCTTCGCCGCACTCCCTCAATAGCAAGAATGTCCTTCCTCAGGTTAGGAGACCAAAACTGTACACAATACTCCAGGTGTGGCCTCACCAAGGCCCTGTACAATTGTCGCAACACCTCCATGCCCCTGTACTCAAATCCCCTTGCTATGAAGGCCAACATGCCATTTGCTTTCTTAACCGCCTGCTCTACCTATTCACCTAGTCACCCACTCACCCATCCACTCACTCACCATTCAGATAATAGTCTGTCTCTCTGTTTTTACCACCAAAGTGGATAACCTCACATTTATCCACATTATACTTCATCTGCCATGTATTTGCCCACTCACCTAACCTATCCAAGTCGCTCTGCAGCCTCATAGAATCCTCCTTGCAGCTCACACTGCCACCCAACTTAGTGTCATCCGCAAATTTGGAGATACTACATTTAATCCCCTCGTCTAAATCATTAATGTACAGTGTAAACAGCTGGGGGCCCAGCACAGAACCTTGCGCTACCCCACTAGTCACTGCCTGCCATTCTGAAAAGTCCCCATTTACTCCTACTCTTTGCTTCCTGTCTGACAACCAGTTCTCAATTCATGTCAGCACACTACCCCCAATCCCATGTGCTTTAACTTTGCACATTAATCTCTTGTGTTGGACCTTGTCGAAAGCCTTCTGAAAGTCCAAATATACCACATCAACCGGTTCTCCCTTGTCCACTCTACTGGAAACATCCTCAAAAAATTCCAGAAGATTTGTCAAGCATGATTTCCCTTTCACAAATCCATGCTGACTTGGGCCTATCATATTACCTCTTTCCAAATGCACTGCGATGACATCCTTAATAATTGATTCCATCATTTTACCCACTACCGATGTCAGGCTGACCGGTCTGTAATTCCCTGTTTTCTCTCTCCCTCCTTTTTTAAAAAGTGGGGTTACATTGGCTACCCTCCACTCCATAGGAACTGCTCCAGAGTCAATGGAATGTTGGCAAATGACTGTCAATGCATCCACTATTTCCAAGGCCACCTCCTTATGTACTCTGGGATGCAGTCCATCAGGCCCTGGGGATTTATCGGCCTTCAATCCCATCAATTTCCCCAACACAATTTCCCGACTAATAAGGATTTCCCTCAGTTCCTCCTCCTTACTAGACCCTCCGACCCCTTTTATATCCGGAAGGTTGTTTGTGTCCTCCTTAGTGAATACCGAACCAAAGTACTTGTTCAATTGGTCCGCCATTTCTTTGTTCCCCGTTATGACTTCCCCTGATTCTGACTGCAGGGGACCTACGTTTGTCTTTACTAACCTTTTTCTCTTTACATATCTATAGAAACTTTTGCAATCCGTCTTAACGTTCCCTGCAAGCTTCTTCTCATACTCCATTTTCCCTGCCCTAATCAAACCCTTTGTCCTCCTCTGCTGAGTTCTAAATTTCTCCCAGTCCCCGGGTTTTCTGCTATTTCTGGCCAATTTGTATGCCACTTCCTTGGCTTTAATGCTATCCCTGATTTCCCTTGATAGCCACGGTTGAGCCACCTTCCATTTTTACTTTTACGACAGTCAGGAATGTACAATTGTTGTAGTTCATCCATGCGGTCTCTAAATGTCTGCCATTGCCCATCCACAGTCAACCCCTTCAGTATCATTCGCCAATCTATCCTAGCCAATTCACGCCTCATACCTTCAAAGTTAGCCTTCTTTAAGTTCTGGACCATGGTCTCTGAATTAACTGTTTCATTCTCCATCCTAATGCAGAATTCCACCATATTATGGTGACTCTTCCCCAAGGGGCCTCGCACATCGAGATTGCTAATTAATCCTCTCTCATTACACAACACCCAGTCTAAGATGGCCTCCCCCATAGTTGGTTCCTCGACATATTGGTCTGAAAAACCATCCCTTATGCACTCCAGGAAATCCTCCTCTACCGTATTGCTTCCAGTTTGGTTAACCTAATCTATGTGCATATGAAAGTCACCCATTATAACTGCTGCACCTTTATTGCACGCACCCCTAATTTCATTTTTGATGCCCTCCCCAACATCACTACTACTGTTTGGAGGTCTGTACACAACTCCCACTAACTATTTTTGTCCTTTGGTATTCTGCAGCTCTACCCATATAGATTCCACATCATCCAAGCTAATGTCCTTCCGAACTATTGCCTTAATTTGCTCCTTAACCAGCAATGCTACCCCACCTCCTTTTCCTTTTCTTCTATCTTTCCTGAATGTTGAATACCCCTGGATGTTGATTTCCCAGCCCTGATCATCCTGGAGCCACGTCTCCGTAATCCCAATCACATCATATTTGTTAACATCTATTTGCAGAGTTAATTCATCCACTTTATTGCGGATACTCCTTGCATTAAGACACAAAGCCTTCAGGCTTGTTCTTTTAACAACCTTTGTCCTTTTAGAATTTTGCTGTACAGTGGCCCTTTTTGTTCTTTGCCTTGGGTTTCTCTGCCCTCCACTTTTCCTCATCTCCTTTCTGTCTTTTGATTTTGCCTCTTTTTTGTTTCCCTCTGTCTCCCTGCATTGGTTCCCATTCCCCTGCCATATCAGTTTAAATCCTCCCCAATAGCACTAGCAAACACTCCCCCTAGGACATTGGTTCCGGTCCTGCCCAGGTGCAGACCGTCCGGTTTGTACTGGTCCCACCTCCCCCAGAACCGGTTCCAATGCCCCAGGAATTTGAATCCCTCCCTGTTGCACCACTGCTCAAGCCACGTATTGATCTGCACTATCCTGCGATTCCTACTCTGACTATCACGTGGCACTGGTAGCAATCCCGAGATTACAACTTTTGAGGTCCTACTTTTTAATTTAGCTCCTAGCTCCTTAAATTCGTTTCGTAGGACCTCATCCTCTTTTTACCTATGTCGTTGGTACCAATGTGCACCACGACAACTGGCTGTTCTCCCTCCCTTTTTAGAATGTCCTGCTCCCGCTCCGAGACATCCTTGTCTCTGCTTCTCTCTCTCCCTCCCCCTCTCTTTCCCTCTCTCTCTCTCTCTCGCTCTCTCTCTCTCTCTCTCTGTCTCTCTCTCCTTTTCCCTCTCTCTATCCCTCTGTCTTTGCTTCTATCTCTCTCTCTCTACGTCCCTCTCTCTGCTTCTCTCTCTCTTCCTCCCTCTCTCTGTGCATCTCTCCCTATCTCTTTCTCTGCTTCTCTCTCCCTCGATTTGTCTCTCTGATGCTTGGACTTTGATGACAGAGATCGTCTGCTCTCCAATTTAATCTACCTCTACACTGTCCCATCAAACACTCCCAGGGCAGGTACAGGGGGTTAGATACAGAGGAAAGCTCTATCTACACTGTCCCATCAAACACTCCCAGGGCAGGTTCAGCACGGGGTTAGATACAGAGTAAAGCTCCCTCTGCACTGGCCCATCCAAAACTCCCAGGGCAGGTACAGGGGGTTAGATACAGAGTAAAGCTCCCTCTACACTGTCCCATCAAACACTCCCAGAGCAGATACAGCACGCGGTTAGATACAGAGTAAAGCGCCCTCTACATTGTCCCAACCAACACTCCCAGGGCAGGTGAAGCACGGGGTTAGATACAGAGTAAAGCTCCCTCTACACTCTCCTATCAATCACTCCCAGTGCAGGTTCAGCACGGGGTTAGATACAGAGTAAAGCTCCCTCTACACTGTCCCATCAAGCACTCCCAGGGAAGGTACAGCACGGGGTTAGATACAGAGTAAAACTCCCTCTACACTGTCGAATTTAACACTCCCAGGGCAGCTGCAGTGGACTAGTTACAGAGTAAAGCTCCCTCGACACTGTCCCATCAAACACTCCCAGGGCAGGTGCAGTGGTTAGATACAGAATAAAGTTCCCTCTACACTGTCACATCAAACACTCCCAGGACTGGTACAGGGGGTTAGATACAGAGTAAAGCTCCCTCTACAATGTCCCATCAAACACTCCCAGGCCTGGTACAGGGGGTAGATACAGAGTAAAGCTCCCTCTACACTGTCCCGTCAAACACTCCCAGGGCAGGTACAGAGGGTTAGATACAGAGTAAAGCTCCCTCTACACTGTCCCATCAAACACTCCCAGGGCAGGTACAGGGGGTTAGATACAGAGTAAAGCTCCCTCTACACTGTCCCATCAAACACTCCCAGGGCAGAGACAGGGGGTTAGATACAGAGTAAAGCTCCCTCTACACTGTCCCATCAAACACTCCCAGGGCAGGTACAGGGGGTTAGATACAGAGTAAAGCTCCCTCTACACTGCCCCATCAAACACTCCCAGGGCAGTTGCAGCACGGGGTTAGATACAGAGTATATTGTGCTGCACTGTCGAAGGGGCAGTACTGAGGGAGTGCCGCAGTGTCAGAGGGGCAGTACTGAGGGGCAACCTGGGTTCGTCATCCCTGCCCAGTGACCCTGGGTTAGGAAGGGGGGATCACTGGCTCTGTGTTAGGGAGGGGGGATCACTGACCCTGGGTTAGGGAGGGGGGATCACTGACCGTGGGTTAGGGAGGGGGGAACACTGACCCTGGGTTAGGGAGGGGGGTCACTGACTCTGGGTTAGGGAAAGGGGGAGTCACAAACCCTGGGTTAGGGAAAGGGGGGGTCACTGACACTGGGTTAGGGAGGGGGGGGGTCACTGACTCTGGGTTAGGGAGGGGGGCTCACTGACCCTGGGTTAGTGAGGGGGAGTCACAGACCCTGGGTTAGGAAGGGAGGATCACTGACCCTGGGTTAGGGAGGGGGGGTCACTGACCCTGGGTTAGGGAGCGGGGATCACTGACCCTGGGTTAGGGAGGGAGGGTCACTGACACTGTGTTAGGGAGGGAGGGTCACTGACCCTGGGTTAGGGAGGGGGAGTCACTGACCCTGGGTTAGGGAGGGGGGGTCACTGACCCTGGGTTAGGGATGGGAGAGTCACTGACCCTGGGTTAGGGAGGGGGGATCACTGACCCTGGGTTAGGGAGGGGGGATCACTGACCCTGGGTTAGGGAGGGGGGGGTCACTGACCCTGGGTTAGGGAGGGGGGGGTCACTGACCCTGGGTTAGGGAGGGGGGGGTCACTGACCCTGGGTTAGGGAGGGGGAGTCACTGAACCTGGGTTAGGGATGGGAGAGTCACTGACCCTGGGTTAGGGAGGGGGGATCACTGGCTCTGTGTTAGGGAGGGGGTGTCACTGACCCTGGGTTACGGAGGGGAGTCACTGACTCAGGGTTAGGGAGGGGGGGATCACTGACCCTGGGTTAGGGAGGGGGGATCACTGGCTCTGTGTTAGGGAGGGGGAGTCACTGACCCTGGGTTAGGGAGGGGAGTCACTGACTCTGGGTTAGGGAGGGGGGGATCACTGACCCTGGGTTAGGGAGGGGGAGTCACTGACCCTGGGTTAGGGAGGGGGGGATCACTGACCCTGGGTTAGGGAGGGGGAGTCACTGACCCTGGGTTAGGGAGGGGGGGTCAATGACCCTGGGTTAGGGAGGGGTGGTCACTGACCCTGTGTTAGGGAGAGGGTGTCACTGACTCTGGGTTAGGGAGGGGGTGTCACTGACCCTGGGTTAGGGAGGGGTGGTCACTGACCCTGTGTTAGGGAGAGGGTGTCACTGACCCTGTGTTCGGGAGTGGGTGTCACTGACACTGGGTCAGGGAGGGGGGGTCACTTACCCTGGGTTATGGAGCGGGAGTCACTGACCCTGGGTTAGGGAGGGGGGGTCACTGACCTTGGGTAAGGGAGGGGGGTCACTGACCTGTGACCCTGGGTTAGGGAGGGAGGGTCACTGACCTTGGGTTAGGGAGGGGGGGTCACTGACCCTGTGATCCTGGGTTAGGGAGGGGGGATCATTGATCCTGGGTTAGGGAGGGGTGGTCACTGACACTGGCTTAGGAAGGGGGGGTCACTAACCCTGGGTTAGGGAGGGCGGGTCACTGACCCTGGGTTAGGGAGGGGGGGTTCACCGACCCTGGATTAGGGAGGGGGTGTCACTGACCCTGGGTTAGGGAGGGAGGGTCACTGACCTTGGATTAGGGAGGGGGGGTCACTGATCCTGTGAGCCTGGATTAGGGAGGGGGGGTCATTGATCCTGGGTTAGGGAGGGGGTGTCACTGTCCCTGTGTTAGGGAGGGGTGGTCACTGACCCTGGGTTAGGGAGGGGGGTCACTGACCCTGGGTTAGGGAGGTGGTTCACCGACCCTGGATTAGGGAGGGGGTGTCACTGACCCTGGGTTAGGGAGGGGTGTCAATGCCCCTGTGACCCTGGGTTAGGGATGGAGGGGTCACTGACACTGGGTTAGGGAGGGGGGGGTCACTGACCCTGTGACCCTGGGTTAGGGATATATGAGATGGTATGTAATCTTTCTCTCCCTGCTCCCTGCCCTGGGACCATTCACATGTAAATGTCCCCAGACAGCACACACCTCAGTAACTGTGTGACTCACCCTGGCCCTGACCATTGAGATGTTCATCAGCACAAGGATCTCTGACCCACAGACACATTTCCAGCTCAGGGAACGCCATTTTACACAAGCATTGTAACAATCACTTTTTGCTTTCTCTAGATCTCGCAACAAGACTCCACTCCCAGAGAATCCACGCCCAGGAAAACCAGGTGAAATAATCTACCTCCGGGAATTCCCCTTAGTGAGCTGATGTCTGATATTTCAGTGTATCTGTGGGGGGGACGCTGTGTGTCTGTGTGTGTCTCCCCCTTCCCCTCTCTATCCCTCTCTCTCTCTCCCTCATTCTCTCTCTCCGTCTCTGTCTCTGCTTCTCTCTCTCTCTCTGTCTCTCTCTCTTTCCCTCTCTCTCTCCATCTGTCTCTGCTTCTCTCTCTCTCTCCGTCACTCTCTCTCTCCCTCTGTTTCTGCTTCTCTCTCTCCCTCCCCCTCTCTGTCCATCTCTGTCTCTCTCTCTCTCCCTCTCTCTCTCTTTCCCTCTTTCTCTCCCTCTGTCTCTGCATCTCACTCTCACTCTCATTCCCTCCCGCTCTCCCTCTGTCTCTGCTTCTCTCTCTCTTCCTCCTTCTCTCTGTCCGTCTCTTTCTCTCTTTGTCTCTGCTTCTCTCTCTCCAGCTGTCTCTCTGATGCTTGGACATTGATTACAGAGATCGACTGCTCTCCAATTTAATCTACGTCTACACTGTCCCATCAAACACTCCCAGAGCAGGTACAGGGGGTTAGATACAGAGTAAAGCTCCCTCTACACTGTCCCATCAAACACTCCCAGGGCAGGTACAGCACGGGGTTAGATACAGAGTAAAGCTCCCTGTACACTGTCCCATAAAAAGCTCCCAGGGCAGGTAGAGCACGGGTTAGATGCAGATTAAAGCTCCCTCTACACTTTCCTATCAAACACTCCCAGGGCAGGTACAGCACGGCGTTAGATACAGAGTAAAGCTCCCTCGACACTGTCCCATCAAACACTCCCAGGGCTGGTACAGGGTCTTCGATACAGAGTAAAGCTCCCTCCACACTGTCCCATCAAACAATCCCAGGGGAGGAACAGGGTGTTAGATACAGAGTAAAGCTCCCGCTGCACTGTCCCATCAAACACTCCCAGGACAGGTACAGCACGGGGTTAGATACAGAGTAAAGCTCCTTCTACACTGTCCCATCAAACACTCCCAGGGCAGGTGCAGCACGGGGTTAGATGCAGAGTATACTGGGCTACACTGTCGGAGGGGCAGTACTGAGCGATTGCCGCAGTGTCAGAGGGGCAGTACTGAGGGGCAACTTTGGTTCGTGATCCCTGCCCATTGACCCTGGGTTAGGGAGTGGGGTCACTGAGCCTGGGTTAGGGAAGGGGGGGTCACTGACCCTGGGTTAGGGAGGCGGGACCCATTGACTCTGGGTTAGGGACGGGTGCATCACTGACCCTGGGTTAGGGAGGGGGGGTCACTGACCCTGTGTTTGGGAGGGGGGGTGTCACTGACCCTGGTTTAGGGAAAGGGGGCGTCACTGACACTGGTTTAGGGAAAGGGGGGTCACTGACCCTGGGTTAGGGCAAAGTTGGGGTCACTGACCCTGGTTAGGGAGTGAGGTCACTGACCTTGGGTTAAGGAGGGGGGGTCACTGATCCTGGGTTCGCAGGGGGGTCATTGACCCTGGGTTTGGGGGGGTCCATGACCCTGGGTTATGGAGGGTGTGTCACTGACCCTGCGTAAGGGAGTGGGGTCACTGACCCTGCTTTAGGGAGGGGGGGACATTGACCCTGGGTTTGGGGGAGGTCACTGACCCTGGGTTAGTGAGGGGTTCACTGACCCTGGGTTAGGGAGGGGGGTCACTGATCCTGGTTTTCGGATGGGGTGTCACTGACCCTGGGTTAGGGAGGGGGGGCACTGACCCTGTGACCCTGGGTTAGGGAGGGGGGGTCACTGATCCTAGGTTATGGGTGAGGAGGCACTGACCCTGGGTTAGGGAGGTGGGGTCACTGACCCTGGGTTAGGGAGGGGGGTCACTGACCCTGTGACCCTGGGTTAGGGGTATATGAGACGGTGTGTAATCTCTCTCTCCCTGCTCCCTGCCCTGGGACCATTCACATGTAAATGTCCCCAGACAGCACACACCTCAGTAACTGTGTGATTCACCCTGGCCCTAACCATTGAGATGTTAATCAGCACAAGGCTCTCTGACCCACACACACCTTTCCAGCTCATTTTACAGAAGCATTGTAACAATCACTTTTTGCTTTCTCTCGATCTCGCAACAAGACTCCAGTCCCAGCGAATCCACGCCCAGAAAAAACAGGTGAAATAATCTCCCTCCGGGAATTCCCCTTCGTGAGCTGATGTCTGGTATCTCAGTGTATCTGTGGGGGGAAGCTGTGTGTCTGTGTGTGTCTCCCCCTCCCCCTCTAGATCCCTCTCTCTCTCTCTCTCTCTCCCTCCCTCCCTCTCTCCCTCCCTCTGTCTCTGCTTCTCTCGCTCTCTGTCTCTCTCTCTCCCTCTGTCTCTGCTTCTCTCTCTCCCTCCCCCTCTCTGTCTATCACTCACTCTCTCTCTCTCTCTCCGTCCCTCTCTCTCTCCCTTTGTCTCTGCTTCCTCCCTCTCTCTCTCTCTCTCTGTCTCTACTCTCTCTCACTCTATCTATCTCTCTGATGCTTGGACATTGATTACAGAGATCGACTGCTCTCCAATATAATCTACAACTACACTGTCCCATCAAACACTCCCAAAGCAGGTACAGGAGGTTAGATACAGAGTAAAGCTCCCGCTACACTGTCCCATCAAACACTCGCAGGGCAGGTACAGCACGGGGTTAGATACAGAGTAAAGCTCCCTTTACACTGTCCTATCAAACACTCCCAGGGCAGGTACAGTACGGGGTTAGATACAGAGTAAAGCTCCCTCTACACTGTCCTATCAAACACTCCCAGGGCAGGTAAAGCACGGGGTTAGATACAGAGTAAAGCTCCCTCTACACTGTCCCATCAAACACTCCCAGGGCAGGTACAGGGGGTTAGATACAGAGTAAATCTCCCTCTACACTGTCCCATCAAACACTCACAGGGCAGGTACAGTAAGTTAGATACAGAGTAAAGCTCCCTCTACACTGTCCCATCAAACACTCCCAGGGCAGGTGCAGCACGAGGTTAGATACAGAGTAAAGCTTCCTCTACACTGTCTCATCAAACACTCTCAGGGTATGTACAGCACGGGATTCGATACAGAGTAAAGCTCCCTCTACACTGTGCCATCAAACACTCGCAGGACAGGTACAGGGGGTCAGATATAGAGTAAAGCTCCCTCGACACTGTCCCATCAAACACTCCCAGGTCAGGTGCAGCACGGGGTTAGATACAGAGTATACTGTGCTGCACTGTCGGAGGGGCAGTACTGAAGGTGCGACGCACTGTCGGAGGGGCAGTACTGAGGGAGTGCTGCACTGTTGGAGCGGCAGTACTGAGGGAGTGCCGCAGTGTCAGAGGGGCAGAAGTGAGGGGCAACCTGGGTTCCTGATCCCTGTCCAGTGACACAGGTTTAGGGAGGGTGGTCACTGACTCTGGGTTAGGGAAGGGGGGGGTCACTGACCCTGGGTTAGGGAGGGGGGGTCACTGACCCTGGGTTAGGGATGGGGGGTCACTGACACTGGGTTAGGGAGGGGGGGTCACTAACCCTGGGTTAGGGAGGGGGGAGTCACTGACCCTGGGTTAGGGATGGGGGGTCACTGACCCTGGGTTAGGGAGAGGGAGTCACTGACCCTGAATTAGGGAGGGATAATCACTGACCCTGGGTTAGGGATGGGGTGTCACTGACCCTGGGTTAGGGAGGTGGAGTCACTGACCCTGGGTTAGGGAGGGGGGAGTCACTGACCCTGGGTTAGGGAGGTGGAGTCACTGACCCTGAATTAGGGAGGGGTAATCACTGACCCTGGGTTAGGGAGGTGGAGTCACTGACCCTGAATTAGGGAGGGGGGGTCACTGATCCTGGGTTAGGGAGGTGGAGTCACTGACCCTGGGTAAGGGAGGGGGTGTCACTGACCCTGGGTTAGGCTGGGGGGATCACTGACCCTGGGTTAGGGAGGGGGTGTCACTGACCCTGGGTAATGGAGGGGGGATCACTGACCCTGGGTTAGGGAGGGGGTGTCACTGACCCTGGGTAATGGAGGGGGATCACTGACCCTGGGTTAGGGAGGGGGGTCACTGACCTGGGTAATGGAGGGGGGATCACTGACCCTGGGTTAGGGATGGGGGTCATTGACCCTTGGTTAGGGAGTGGGGGGTCACTGAACCTGGGTTTGGGAGTGGGGGGCACTGACACTGGGTTAGGGAGGGGGGGTCACTGACCCTGGGTTAGGGAGGGGGTGTCACTGACCCTGTGTTTGGGAGGGGGGTCACTGACCCTGGGATAGGGAAAGGGGGCGTCACTGACACTGGTTTAGGGAAAGGGGGGGTCCCTGACCCTGGGTTAGGGCAAAGTTGGGGTCACTTACCCTGGTTAGGGAGTGAGGTCACTGACCTTGGGTTAAGGAGGTGGTGTCATTGACCCTGGGTTTGGGGGAATGTCACTGACCCTGGGTTATGGGGGGGTCACTGACACTGGGTTAGGGAGAGGCTGGGGTCACTGACTCTGGGTTAGGGAGGGGGGGGTTCACTGATCCTGTGTTCGCGAGGGGGGTCATTGACCCTGGGTTTGGGGGGGTCACTGACCCTGGGTTATGGGGGGTGGTCACTGACCCTGGGTTAGGGAGGGTGGTCACTGACCCTGGGTTATGGAGGGTGTGTCACTGACCCTGGTTAAGGGTGTGGGGTCACTGACCCTGCTTTAGGGAGGGGGGGACATTGACCCTGGGTTTGGGGGAGGTCACTGACCCTGGGTTAGTGAGGGGGGTCACTGATCCTGGTTTTGGGATGGGGTGTCACTGACCCTGGGTTAGGGAGGGGGGGTCACTGACCCTGTGACCCTGGGTTAGGGAGGGGGGGTCACTGATCCTAGGTTATGGGTGAGGAGGCACTGACCCTGGGTTAGGGAGATGGGAGTCACTGATCCTGGGTTAGGGAGGGGGGGTCACTGACCCTGTGACCCTGGGTTAGGGAGGGGGGGTCACTGATCCTAGGTTATGGGTGAGGAGTGACTGACCCTGGGTTAGGGAGGGGGGTCACTGACCCTGGGTTAGGGAGAGGGGGGGTCACTGACCCTGTGACCCTGGGTTAGGGATATATGAGATGGTATGTAATCTCTCTCTCCCTGCTCCCTGCCCTGGGACCATTCACATGTAAATGTCCCCAGACAGCACACACCTCAGTAACTGTGTGACTCACCCTGGCCCTGACCATTGAGATGTTAATCAGCACAAGGCTCTCTGACCCACACACACCTTTCCAGCTCAGGGACCGCCATTTTACAGAAGCATTGTAACAATCAATTTTTGCTTTCTCTCGATCTCGCAACAAGACTCCAACCCAGAGAATCCACACCCAGGAAAACCAGGTGAAATAATCTCCCTCCGGGAATTCCCCTTCGTGAGCTGATGTCTGGTATCTCAGTGTATCTGTGGGGGGAAGCTGTGTGTCTGTGTGTGTCTCCCCCTCCCCCTCTCGATCCCTCTCTCTCTCTCTCTCTCTCTCACTCCCTCCCTCTCTCCCTCCCTCTGTCTCTGCTTCTCTCTCTCTCTGTCTCTTTCTCTCCCTCTGTCTCTGCTTCTCTCCCTCCCTCCCCCTCTCTGTCTATCACTCTCTCTCTCTCTCTCTCTCTCTCCGTCCCTCTCTCTCTCCCTCTGTCTCTGCTTCCTCCCTCTCTCTCTCTCTCTGTCTCTACTCTCTCTCACTCTATCTGTCTCTCTGATGCTTGGACATTGATTACAGAGATCGACTGCTCTCCAATATAATCTATCTCTACACTGTCCCATCAAACACTCCCAAAGCAGGTACAGGGGGTTAGATACAGAGTAAAGCTCATGCTACACTGTCCCATCAAACACTCGCAGGGCAGGTACAGCACGGGGTTAGATACAGAGTAAAGCTCCCTTTACACTTTCCTATCAAACACTCCCAGGGCAGGTACAGTATGGGGTTAGATACAGAGTAAAGCTCCCTCTACACTGTCCTATCAAACACTCCCAGGGCAGGTAAAGCACGGGGTTAGATACAGAGTAAAGCTCCCTCTACACTGTCCCATCAAACACTCCCAGGGCAGGTACAGGGGGTTAGATACAGAGTAAATCTCCCTCTACACTGTCCCATCAAACACTCCCAGGGCAGGTACAGTAAGTTAGATACAGAGTAAAGCTCCCTCTACACTGTCCCATCAAACACTCCCAGGACAGGTACAGGGGATTAGATACAGAGTAAAGCTCCCTCTGCACTGTCCCATCAAACACTCCAGTGCAGGTGCAGCACGAGGTTAGATACAGAGTAAAGCTCCATCTACACTGTCTCATCAAACACTCTCAGGGTATGTACAGCACGGGATTCGATACAGAGTAAAGCTCCCTCTACACTGTGCCATCAAACACTCGCAGGACAGGTACAGGGGGTCAGATATAGAGTAAAGCTCCCTCGACACTGTCCCATCAAACACTCACAGGTCAGGTGCAGCACGCGGTTAGATACAGAGTATACTGTGCTGCACTGTCGGAGGGGCAGTACTGAAGGTGCGACGCACTGTCGGAGGGGCAGTACTGAGGGAGTGCTGCACTGTTGGAGCGGCAGTACTGAGGGAGTGCCGCAGTGTCAGAGGGGCAGAAGTGAGGGGCAACCTGGGTTCCTGATCCCTGCCCAGTGACATAGGTTTAGGGAGGGTGGTCACTGACTCTGGGTTAGGGAAGGAGGGGATCACTGACCCTGGGTTAGGGAGGGGGGGTCACTGACCCTGGGTTAGGGATGGGTGGTCACTGACACTGGGTTAGGGTGGGGGGCGTCACTGACCCTGGGTTAGGGAGGGGGGAGTCACTGACCCTGGGTTAGGGAGGGGGGAGTCACTGACCCTGGGTTAGGGATGGGGGGGTCACTGACCCTGGGTTAGGGAGGGGGAGTCACTGACCCTGGGTTAGGGATGGGGGGTCACTGACCCTGTGTTAGGGAGGGGGAGTCACTGACCCTGTGTTAGGGAGGGGGGAGTCACTGACCCTGGGTTGGGGATGGGGGGTCACTGACCCTGGGTTAGGGAGGGGGTGTCACTGACCCTGGGTTAGGGAGGGGGAGTCACTGACCCTGAATTAGGGAAAGGGGGTCACTGACCCTGGGTTAGGGAGGGGGGGGCACTGACCATGGGTTATGGAGGGGGAGTCACTGACCCTGGGTTAGGGAGGGGGGGCACTGACCCTGGGTTAGGGAGGGGGTGTCACTGACCCTGGTTTAGGGAGGGGGGGGGGTCACTGACACTGGGTTAGGGAGGGGGTGTCACTGACCCTGGGTTAGGGAGGGGGTGTCACTGACCCTGGGTAAGGGATGGGGATCACTGACCCTGGGTTAGGGAGTGGGGGGATCACTGAACCTGGGTTTGGGAGTGGGGGGCACTGACCCAGGGTTAGGGATGGGGGTCATTGACCCTGGGTTAGGGAGGGGGGAGTCACTGACCCTGGGTTAGAGGGTGGGTGTCACTGAACCTGGGTTAGGGAGGGGGGTCACTGACCCTGGGTTAGGGAGGTGGAGTCACTGACCCTGGGTTAGGGAGGGGGGGTCACTGACCCTGGGTTAGGGAGGGGGGGGTCACTGACCCTGGGTTAGGGAGGGGGGAGTCACTGACCCTGGGTTAGGGAGGGGGGTTCACTGACCCTGGGTTAGGGAGGTGGAGTCACTGACCCTGGGTTAGGGAGGGGGTGTCACTGACCCTGGGTTAGGGAGAGGGGGAGTCACTGACCCTGGGTTAGGGAGGGGGGGTCACTGACCATGGGTTAGGGAGGGGGAGTCACTGACCCTGGGTTAGGGACGGGGGGTCACTGACCCTGGGTTAGGGAGGGGGTTCACTGACCCTGGTTTAGGGAAGTGGGGTCACTGACCCTGGGTTAGGGAGGGGGGGTCACTGACCGTGGGTTAGAGAGGGGGTGTCACTGACCCTGGGTTAGGGAGGGGGGGTCACTGACCCTGGTTTAGGGAGGGGGGTCACTGACCCTGTGACCCTAGGTTAGGGGTATATGAGATGGTATGTAATCTCTCTCTCCCTGCTCCCTGCCCTGGGACCATTCACATGTAAATGTCCCCAGACAGCACACACCTCAGTAACTGTGTGACTCACCCTGGCCCTGATAATTGAGATGTTAATCAGCCCAAGGCTCTCTGACACACAAACACCTTTCCAGCTCAGGGACCGCCATTTTACACAAGCATTGTAACAATCACTTTTTGCTTTCTCGAGATCTCGCACAAAGACTCCACTCCCAGAGAAACCACACCCAGGAAAACCAGGTGAAATAATCTCCCTCCGGGATTTCCCCTCAGTGAGCTGAGGTCTAGTATCTCAGTGTATCTGTGGGGGGAAGCTGTGTGTCTGTGTGTGTCTCTCCCTCCCCCTCTCTGTCCCTCTGTCTCTCTCTCTCTGTCTCTGCTCCTCGCTCTTTCTCTTTCCCACCCCCTCTCTGTCCCTCTCTCTCCCGCTGTCTCTGCTTCTCGCTCTTTCTCTCTCCCTCCCACCCTCCGTCCCTCTCTCTGTCTCTCTATCTGTCTCTGCTTCTCGCTCTTTCTCTCTCCCTCCCTCTCTCTGACACTCTCTCTCTCGCTCTGCCTCTGCTTCTCTCTCTCTCTCTCCCTCCCTCTCTCTTTCCCTCTCACACTTTCTCTCTCTCTCTCTCTTGTTCTCTCTGTCTCACTCTCTCTCTCCGTCTTTCTCTGTCTCGCTCTCTCTCTCAAACTGTATATCTCCCTCTTTCTCCCTCTCTCTCTCTGTTCCTCCCTTTCTCTCACAATCTCTGTCTCGCGTTCGCACTCTCTCTCTGTCTCTCTCTCTCACACACTATCTCTCTCTGTCTCTCGCTCTCTACTCTCTCGCTCTCTCTCTGTCTCTCGATCTCTCTGTCTCTCAATCTCTGTCTCTCTCTCGCGCTCTCATGTTCTGTCTCTCTCTGCGTCTCTCTCTGTGTGTCTCTCTCTCTGGCTTTCTGTCTCCCTCAGTCTCTCGGACTCTGTAACAAGAGACGTGGTATAAAATGGACGCCACGCATTTCATGTAAAATGGCTGCTCAATCTCACACAAACTAATCCCACTGCCCCGCTCTCTCCCCATAGTCCTGTATCAATCCCCAAACTAATCCCACTGAACCACTCGCTCCCAATAGTCCTGTATCAATCCCCAAACTGATACCACTGCCCCGCTCTCTCCCCATAGTCCTGTATCAATCCCCAAACTAATCCCACTGCCCCGCTCTCTCCCCATTGTCCTGTATCAATCCCAACCTAATCCCACTGCCCCGCTCTCTCCCCATAGTTCTGTTTCAATCCCCAAACTAATCCCACTGCCCCGCTCTCTCGCCATAGTCCTGTATCAATCCCCAAACTAATCCCAATGCCCCGCCCTCTACCCATAGCCCTGTATCAATCCCCAAACTAATCCCACTTCCCCGCTCTCTCCCTATAGTCCTGTATCAATCCCCAAACTTATCCCACTGCCCCGCTCTTTCCCCATGGCCCTGTGTTAATCCTCAAATTAATCCGACTGCCCCGCTCTCTCCTGATAGTCCTGTATCAATCCCCAAACGAATCCGACTCCTCCGCTCTCTCCTCATAGCCCTGTATCAATCTCCAAACTAATACCACTGCCCTGCTCTCTCCCCATAGCCCTGTATCAATCCACAAACTAATCCCACAGCCCCGCTCTCTCCCCATAGTCCTGTATCATTCGGAAAATAATCCCACTGCCCCGCTCTCTCACCATAATCCTGTATCAATCCCCAAACTAATCCCACTGCCCGGCTCTCTCACCATAGTCCGGTATCAATCCCCAAACTAATTCCACTGCCCCGCTCTCTCCGCATAGCCCTGTATCAATCCACAAACTAATCCCACTGCCCCGTTCTCTCCCCATAGCCCTGTATCAATCCCCAAACTAATCCCACTGCCCCGCTCTCTCCCCATAGTCCTGTATCAATCCCCAAACTAATCCCACTGCCCCGCTCTCTACCCATGGCCCTGTATTAATCCTCAAACTAATCCGACTGCCCCGCTCTCTCCTCATAGTCCTGTATCAATCCCCAAACGAATCCCACTACCCCGCTCTCTCTCCATCGGCCTGTATCAATCCCCAAACTAATCTCACTGACCCTCTCTCTCCCCATAGTCCTGTATCAATCCCCGAACTAATCCCACTGTCCCGCTCTCTCCCCATAGTCCTGTATCAATCCCCAAACTAATCCCACTGCACCGCTTTCTCCCCATAGCCCTGTATCACTCCCCAAGCTAATCCCACTGCCCCGCTCTATCCCCATAGTCCCGTATCAATCCTCAAACTTATCCCACTGCCCCGCTCTCTCCCCATAGCCCTGTATCAATCCGCAAACTAATCCCACTGCCAAGCTCACTCCCCATAGCCCTGTATCAATTCCCGAACTAATCTCACTGCCCCGCTCTCTCCCCATCGCCCTGTATCAATCTCCAAACTAATCCCACTGCCCCGCTCTCTCCCCATAGTCCTGTCTCAATCCCCAAACTAATCCCACTGCCCCGCTCTCTCCCCATAGTCCTGTATCAATCGGAAAATAATCCCACTGCCCTGCTCTCTCGCCATAGTCCTGTATCAATCCACAAACTAATCCCACTGCCCCGCTCTCTCCCCATAGCCCAATATCAATCCACAAACTAATCCCACTGCCCCGCTCTCTCCCCATAGCCCTGTATCAATCCAAAAACTAATCCCACTGCCCCGCTCTCTCCCCATAGTCCTGTATCAATCCACAAACTAATCCCACTGCCCCGCTCTCTCCCCATTGTCTTGTATCAATCCCCAAACTAATCTCACTGCCCCGCTCTCTCCCCATAGTCCTGTATCAATCTCCAAACTAATCCCACTGCCACGCTCTCTCCCCATAGTCCTGTATCAATCCCCAAACTAATCCCACTGCCCCGCTCTCTTCCCATAGTCCTGTATCAATCCCCAATCTATTCCCACTGTCCCGCTCTCTCCCCATAGTCCTGTATCAAACCCCAAACTAATCCCACTGCCCCGCTCTCCCCCATAGTCCTGTATCAATCCCCAAACTAATCCCACTGCCCCGCTCTCTCCCATTAGTCCTGTATCAATCTCCAAACTCATCCCAATGCCCCGCTCTCACCCCATAATCCTGTATCAATCCGCAAACTAATCCCACTGCCCCGCTCTCTCCACATAGCCCTGTATCAATCCACAAACTAATCACACTGCCCTGCTCTCTCCCCATAGTCCTGTATCAATCCACAAACTAATCCCACTGCCCCGCTCTCTCCCCATAGTCTTGTATCAATCCCCAAACTAATCCCACTGCCCTACTCTCACTCCATAGTCCTGTATCAACCCGCAAACTAATCCCACTGCCCTGCTCTCTCCCCATAGCCCTGTATCAATCCCAGAATCTATACAGGGAGACAGATAGAGAGAGAGACGCACACACAAATACTCTCTCTATCCCTCTCTCTGTCTCTCTCTCTGTCTCACGCAATCTCTCTCTCTCTGTCTCTCTTCTGTCACCCTCTCTGTCTCTCTCTCTCTTTCACTCTCTGTCCCTCTCTCTCACTCTGTCTCTCTCTCTGTTCCTCTTGATCTCTCTCCCTCTCTCTCTCCCTCTCTCTCTGTCCCTCACTCTCCCTCTATCTCTCTCTCTGTCTCTCTCTCTCTCTGTCTCTCTCTCTCTGTCTTTTTGTCTGTCAATCTCTCTCTCTGTCTCTCTCTCTGTCTCTCTCTCTCTGTCTCTCTTTCTATATATCTCTCTCTCTCTGTCTCACTCTCTCTCTGTCTCTCTCTCTCTCTGTCTTTCTCTCTGTCTCTCTCTCTATCTCTCTCTCTCTGAATCTCTCTCTCTATATCTCTCTCTCTGTCTCTCTCGCTCTGTCTCTCTCGCTCTCCCACTCTATTGCTCTCTCTCTCTCTATCCCTCTCTCTCTCTATCCTTCTTTCTGTCTCTCTGTCACTCTCTGTTGCTCTGTCTCTCTGTGTCTCTGAATTTCTCTCTCTGTCTCTGTCTCTCTCTCCTGTCTTTTTCCCTCTCTTTCTCTCTCTCGCTCTGTCTCTCTCTCTCTGCCCCTCTCTCTGTTTCTCTCACTGTCTCTCTCACTCTCTCTCTAATTCTCTCTCTCCCTTGCACTCTCTCTGTCTCTGTATCTCTGTTTCTCTCTCGCTCTCATCTCTCTCTCGCTCTCATCTCTTTCTCTGTCTGTCTGTCTCTCTCTCCCTATCTCTCTCTATCCCTGCCTGTCTCGCTTTCCCTCTCTCTGACAATCTCTGTCTCTCTCTCTCTCTCTCTCTCTCTATGTCACACTCACTCTCTCTCTCTATGTCACACTCACTCTCTCTGTCTCTCTCTCTGTCTCGTTTACTCACTGTGTCTCTTTCTCTCTCTGTCTCTCTCTCTATCTCTCTCTCTCTGTCTGTCTGTCTCACTCTTTCTCCAAATCCGTCTCTCTCTATATCCCGCTCTCTCTCTATCCCTCTCTATCTCTCTCTCCTGCATTTTTCCATCTCTCACTCTCTCTGTCTCTCTCACTCACTCATTTTCTCTCTCTCTGTCTGTCTCTCTCTATCCCTTACCATCTCTCTCGCTCACTGTCACTCTTTCGCAGTCTCTTTCTCTGACTGTCTCCCTGTGTCGCACTCACTCTCTCTCTCTCTCTCTCCATGTCTCTCTGTCGCTCTCTCTCTCTCTGCCTCTCTATCTCTGCCTCTGACTCTCTCACTGTCTCTCTATCACTCTTTTCCTCTCTCTCTCTGTCTCTGTATCTCTGTCTCTCTCTCGCTCTCTCTCTCTCTCTCTGTCTCTCTCTGGATCTCTCTCTTTCCCTCCCTCTCTATTATTCTCTCCCTCTATCCCTCGCTCTCTCTCTCTCTGTCTCTCTCTGGCTCTCTCTCTTTGCCTCCCTCTCTATTATTCTCTCCCTCTATCCTTCGCTCTCTCTCTCTCTGTCTCTCTGTCTCTGTCTCCTGTCTCTTTCCACCTCTTTCTCTCTCTCGCTCTCTCTCTCTCTCTCTCTCTCTCTCTCTCTGTCCCTCTCTCTGTCTCTCTCTATCTCTCTCTCTCTCAGTCTGTCTCTCGCTCTCTCTGTCTCTCTCTCTCTCTGTCTCTCTCTCCACAAACTAATCCCACTGCCCCGCTCTCTCCCCATAGCCCTGGATCAATCCACAAACTAATCCCACTGCCCCGCTCTCTCCCCATAGTCCTGTTTCAATCCACAAACTAATCCCACTGCCCCGCTCTCTCCCCATAGTCTGGTATCAATCCCCAAACTAATCCCACTGCCTTGCTCTCTCCCCATAGTCCTGTGTCAATCCTCAAACTAATCACGCTGCCCCGCTCTCTCCCCATCGTCCTGTATCAATCCCCAAACGAATCCCACTGCCCCGCTTTCTCCCCATTGTCCTGTATCAATCCCCAAACTAATCCCACTGCCCCGCTCTCTCCCCATAGTTTTGTATCAAACCCCAAACTAATCCAGCTGCCCCGCTCTCTCCCCATAGCTCTGTATCAATGCCAGAATCTATACAGTGAGGGACAGATAGAGAGACAAATACGCACTGACACATAGATATATATATCTATATATATATATATATATATAGAGAGCGAGAGAGAGAGACATGCACACTTTCTCTCTCTCTCTCACTCTCTCTCTCTCTGTCTGTCTCGCACTCTCTGTCTCTCTCTCTCTCCGTGTCTCTTTCTATGTCTGTGACTCTCTGTCTCTCTCTCTATCTGTCTCGATCTCTCTGTCTCTGTTTACCTGTCTCTCTATCTCTCTTTGTCTATCTGTCTCTCTGTTTTTCTCTCTCACTGACTCCCTCTCTCCGTCTCCCTCTCTCTGTCTTTCCCTCTCTCTCTCACTCTGTCTCTCTCTCTGTCTCTCTCTCTGTGTCTCTCTCACATAGAAACATAGAAAATAGGTGCAGGAGTAGGTCATTCGGCCCTTCTAGCCTGCACCGCCATTCAATGAGTTCATGGCTGAACATTCAACTTCAGTACCCCATTCCTGCTTTCTCGCCATACCCCTTGATCCCCCTTGTAGTCAGGACCTCATCTAAGTCCTTTTTGAATATATTTAGTGAATTGGCCTCAACAACTTTCTGTGGTAGAGAATTCCACAGGTTCACCACTCTCTGGGTGAAGAAGTTCCTCCGCATCTCGGTCCTAAATGGCTTACCCCTTATCCTTAGACTGTGCCCTCTGGTTCTGGACTTCCCCAACATTGGGAACATTCTTCCTGCATCTAACCTGTCTAACCCCGTCAGAATTTTAAATGTTTCTATGAGGTCCCCTCTCATCCTTCTGAACTCCAGTGAATACAAGCCCAGTCGATCCAGTCTTTCTTGATAGGTCAGACCCGCCATCCCGGGAATCAGTCTGGTGAACCTTCGCTGCACTCCCTCAATAGCAAGAATGTCCTTCCTCAGGTTAGGAGACCAAAACTGTGCACAATACTCCAGGTGTGGCCTCACCAATGCCCTGTAAAACTGTAGCAACACCTCCCTGCCCCTGTATTCAAATCCCCTTGCTATGAAGGCCAACATGCCATTTGCTTTCTTAACCGCCTGCTGTACCTGCATGCCAACCTTCAATGACTGATGTACCATAACACCCAGGTCTCGTTGCACCTCCCCTTTTCCTAATCTGTCACCATTCAGATAATAGTCTGTCTCTCTGTTTTTACCACCAAAGTGGATAACCTCACATTTATCCACATTATACTTCATCTGCCATGCATTTGCCCACTCACCTAACCTATCCAAGTCGCTCTGCAGCCTCACAGCATCCTCCTCGCAGCTCACACTGCCACCCAACTTAGTGTCATCCGCAAATTTGGAGATACTACGTTTAATCCCCTCATCTAAATCATTAATGTACAATGTAAACAGCTGGGGCCCCAGCACAGAACCTTGCGGTACCCCACTAGTCACTGCCTGCCATTCTGAAAATACCCATTTACTCCTACTCTTTGCTTCCTGTCTGACAACCAGTTCTCAATCCACGTCAGCACACTACACCCAATCCCATGTGCTTTAACTTTGCACATTAATCTCTTGTGTTGGACCTTGTCGAAAGCCTTCTGAAAGTCCAAATATACCACATCAACTGGTTCTCCCTTGTCCACTCCACTGGAAACATCCTCAAAAAATTCCAGAACATTTGTCAAGCATGATTTCCCTTTCACAAATCCATGCTGACTTGGACCTATCATGTCACCTCTTTCCAAATGCACTGCTATGACATCCTTAATAATTGTTTCCATCATTTTACCCACTACCGATGTCAAGCTGACCGATCTATAATTCCCTGTTTTCTCTCTCCCTCCTTTTTTAAAAAGTGGGCTTACATTGGCTACCCTCCACTCCATAGGAACTGATCCAGAATCAATGAAATGTTGGAAAATGACTGTCAATGCATCCGCTATTTCCAAGGCCACCTCCTTAAGTATTCTGGGATGCAGTCCATCAGGCCCTGGGGATTTATCGGCCTTCTATCCCATCAATTTCCCCAACACAATTTCCCCGCTAATAAGGATTTCCCTCAGTTCCTCCTCCTTACTAGACCCCCGGACCCCTTTTAAACCGGAAGGTTGTTTGTGTCCTCCTTCGTGAATACTGAACCAAAGTACTTTTTCAATTGGTCCGCCATTTCCTTGCTCCCCGTTATGACTTCCCCTGATTCTGACTGTAGGGAACCTACGTTTGTCTTTACTAACCTTTTTCTCTTTACATATCTATAGAAAATTTTGCAATCCGTCTTAATGTTCCCTGCAAGCTTCTTCTCGTACTCCATTTTCCCTGCTCTAATCAAACCCTTTGTCCTCCTCTGCTGAGTTCTAAATTTCTCCCAGTCCCCGGGTTTGCTGCTATTTCTGGCCAATTTGTATGCCACTTCCTTGGCTTTAATACTAACCCTGATTTCCCCTGATAGCCACGGTTGAGCCACCTTCCCTTTTTTATATTTATGCCAGACAGGAATGTGCAATTGTTGTAGTTCATCCATGCGGTCTCTAAATGTCTGCCATTGCCCATCCACAGTCAACCCCTTAAGTATCATTCGCCAATCCATCCCAGCCAATTCACGCCTCATACCTTCAAAGTTAGCCTTCTTAAAGTTCTGGACCATGGTCTCTGAATTAACTGTTTCATTCTCCATCCCAATGCAGAATTCCACCATATTACGGTCATTCTTCCCCAAGGGGCCTCGCACAACGAGATTGCTTATTAATCCTCTCTCATTACATAACACCCAGTCTAAGATGGCCTCCCCCCTAGTTGGTTCCTCGACATATTGGTCTAAAAAAACATCCCTTATGCACTCCAGGAAATCCTCCTCCATCTTATTGCTTCCAGTTTGGTTAGCCCAATCTTTGTGCATATTAAAGTCACCCATTATAACTGCTTCACCTTTATTGCACGCATCCCTAATTTCCGGTTTAATGCCCTCCCCAACATCTCTACTACTGTTTGGATGTCTGTACACAACTCCCACTAACGTTTTTTGCCCTTTGGTGTTCTGCAGCTCTACCCATATAGATTCCTCATCATCCAAGCTAATGTCCTTCCTAACTATTGCCTTAATCTCCTCCTTAACCAGCAATGCTACCCCACCTCCTTTTCCTTTTATTCTATCCTTCCTGAATGTTGAATACCCCTGGATGTTGAGTTCCCAGCCCTGATCATCCTGGAGCCACGTCTCCGTAATCCCAATCACATCATATTTGTTAACATCATTTTGCACAGTTAATTCATCCACCTTATTACGGATACTCCTTGCATTCAGACACAAAGCCGTCAGGCTTGTTTTTTTAACACCCTCTGTTCTTTTAGAATTTTGCTGTACAATGGCCCTTTTGTTCTTTGCCTCTCGCTATGTCTGCAGCACTCTCTCTGTCTCTCAATCTCTATCTCTCCCTCTGTCTCTCTGTGTCTCTGTCTCACTCTCTTTTCCTCTGACTCTCTCGCTCTGTCAATCTTTCTGACTCTCTCTCTCAGCCCGTCTCTCTCGCTCTCTGCCTCTTTCTCTTTCTCTCTCTATGTCCCTCTCTCTCTGAGTCGCTCTATCTCTCTTTGTCTGCCAATCACTGTCCATCACTCCCTCTCTTTCTCCATCTGTCTCTCTCTCTATATCTCCCTCTCTATATCTCTCTGTCTCTCTCTGTATCTTTCTATAACTCTTTCTCTCTCTCTCTGTCTCTCACTCTCCCACTCGCTGTCCCTCTCCGTCTGTGAGTCTCTCTCTCGCTCTGTCTGTCGACCTCGCTCTGTCTCTCTCTCTCCTTCTCTCTCTCTGTCTCTGTCTCAGTCTCTCTCCCTCTCTCTCTCTCTGTCATTCTCTCTCTCTCTGTCTCTCTGCCTATCTCTGACACTCTCTCCATCTCTCTCTGTTTCTCTCTTTCTCTATCTCTCTCAGTCTGTCGCTCTCTCTCTTTTTCTCGCTCTGTCTCTCTGTATCTGCCTCACTTTGTCTCTCTCTAAATCTCAGTCTCTATCTGTCTGACTCTTTCTCTCTCTCTCTGTCTCTCACTCTTTATCGCTCTCTCTCTCTCTCGCTATCGCCCTCTCTGTCTCTCACTCTCGCTTGCTCTCTCTTACTCTCAGTCTCTCTCTCGCTCTGTCTCTCTCTCAATCTCTCTCCTTGTTTTTCTTTCTCTCGCTCTGTCTCTCTCTCAATCTCTCTCTTTGTCTTTCTTTCTCTCTCTCTGTCTCTCTATGTCTCTCTCTTTCTCTCTCTCTCGATGCCTCTATCCTGCTCTATATATCTCTTTCTCTCTATCTCTCTCTCAGCCTGTTTCTCTCCCTTTCTCCCTCTATCACTCACTCTCTCAGTATCTCTCGCTCTGTATTTTTCTCTGTCTCTCTCTCTCTGTCTACCTCTCTCTCACACTCTATCTCTCTCACTGCATCTCTCTGTCTCTCTCTCTCTGTGTATCTGTCTGTCTGTCTCCCTCTCTCTCTTCTCTCTCTCGCTTGCTCTCTCTCTCTGTCTCTCTATCCATCTGTCTCTACATCTCTCTCTCTTTCTCTTTACCTGTCTCTGTTTTTCTCTTTCTCTGACTTTCTCTCTGTCTCCCTCTCTGTCTTTCCTTCTCTCTCGCTCTCTCTCTTTCTGTCTTTCTGTCTGTCTCTCTCTCTCTTTCTCTCTGTCTGTCTCAGTTTCTCTGTCGTTCTATCTTTCTCTCCCTCTCTCTGTCACTCTGTCTATCTCACTTGCTCTCTCTCTCTGTCTCTCTGGCTGTCTGTCTACGTCTCTGTCTCTCTCTCTCTCTCTGACTCTCACGTTCATTCTCTCTCTCTCTCTCTCTTTCTCTGTCTCTCTCGCTGTCTCTCACTCTCCCTACCTCTGTCTGTCGCTCTCTTTTTCCTTCTCGGTCTGACTCGCTCTCTGTCTCTCTCTGTCTCTCTCCCTATCGATCACTCTCTCTATCTCTCTGTCTCTCTCGATCAGTCTCTCTATCTGATTCTATCTATCTCTCTCTCACTGCCTGTCTCTCGCTATCAGTTTCTCTTGCTCTATCTCTGTCATGCTCTATCTCTCTCCCTCTCTGTCTATCTGTCGCTCTATCTCTTTCTATTTCTCTCTATATCTGTGTCTCTCTCCCTCTCTAATTCTGTCGTTCGCACTCTCTTCTCTCGCTCTCGGTATCTCTGTCTTCTCTCTCTCTCTCTCTCTCACTCTCTCTCTCTCGGTCTCTGCAACACGAATCCTGGTATAAAATGGTCACCACGTATCTCATGTAAAATGGATGCTCAATCTCACCCAAACTAATTCCACTGTCCCGCTCTCTCCCCATAGTCCTGTATCAATCCCAAACTAATACCACTGCCCTGTTCTCTCCCCATAGTCCTGTATCAATCACCAACTAATCCCACTGCCCCGCTCTCTCTCCATAACCCTGTATCAATCCCCAAACTAATTCCACTGCCCCGCGCTCTCCCCATAGTCCTGTATCAATCCCCAAACTAATCCCACTGCCCCCCTCTCTCCCCATAGTCCTGTATCAATCCCCAAACTAATCCCACTGCCCCGCTCACTACCCATGGCCCTGTATTAATCCTCAAACTAATCCCACTGCCCCGCTCTCTCCCCATAGACCTGTATCAATCCCCAAACTAATTCCACTGCCCCGATCTCCACCCATGGCCCTGTATTAATCCTCAAACTAATCCGACTGCCCCGCTCTCTCCTCATAGTCGTGTATCAAACCCCAAACGAATCCCACTACCCCGCTCTCTCCCCATAGTCCTGTATCAATCCCCAAACTAATCCCACTGCACCGCTCTCTCCCCATAGTCCTGTATCAATCCCCAAGCTAATCCCACTGCCCCGCTCTCTCCCCATAGCCGTGTATCAATCCCCAAGCTAAACCCACTGCCCCGCTCTCTCCCCATAGCCGTGTATCAATCCCCAAACTAATCCCACTGTTCCGCTCTCTCCCCATAGTCCTGTAACAATCCACAAACTAATCCCACTGCCCCGCTCTCTCCCCATAGGCCTGTATCAATCCTCAAACTAATCCCACTGCCCCGCTCTCTCCCCATAGCCCTGTATCAATCCGTAAACTAATCCCACTGCCCCGCTCTCTCCCCATAGTCCTGTATCAATCGGAAAATAATCCCACTGCCCCGCTCTCTCGCCATAGTCCTGTATTAATCCCCAAACTAATCCCACTGCCCCGCTCTCTCCCCATAGTCCTGTATCAATCCCCAAATTAATCCCTCTGCCCCACTCTCTCCCCATAGTGCTGTATCAATCCACAAAATAATCCCACTGTCCCGCTCTCTCCCCATAGTCCTGTATCAATCCCCAAACTAATCCCACTGCACCGTTCTCTCCCCATAGTCCTGTATCAATCCCCAAGCTAATCCCACTGCCCCGCTCTCTCCCCATAGCCGTGTATCAATCCCCAAACTAATCCCACTGCCCCGCTCTCTCCCCATAGTCCTGTATCAATCACTAAACTATTCCCACATTCCCGCTCTCTCCACATAGTCCTGTAACAATCCCCAAACTAATCGCACTGCCCCGCTCTCTCCCCATCGTCCTGTATCAATCCTCAAACTAATCCCACTGCCCCGCTCTCTCCCCATAGCCCTGTATCAATCCGCAAACTAGTCCCACTGCCAAGCTCTCTCCCCATAGCCCTGTATCAATCCCCAAACTAATCTCACTGCCCCGCTCTCTCCCCATAGCCCTGTATCAATCTCCAAACTAATCCCACTGCCCCGCTCTCTCCCCATTGTCCTGAATCAATCCCCAAACTAATCCCACTGCCCCGCTCTCTCCCCAGAGTCCTGCATCAATCGGAAAATAATCCCACTGCCCCGCTCTTTCTCCATAGTCCTGTATCAATCCCCAAACTAATCCCACTGCCCCGCTCTCTCCCCATAGTCCGATATCAATCCCCAAACTAATCCCGCTGCCCCGCTCTCTCCCCATAGTCCTGTATCAATCTCCAAACTAATCCAACAGCCCCGCTGTCTCCCCATAGTCCTGTATCAATCCCCAAACTAATCCCACTGCCCCGCTCTCTCCCCATAGTCCTGTATCAATCCCCAAACTATTCCCACTGCCCCGCTCTCTACCCATAGTCCCGTATCAATCTCCAAACTAATCCCAATGCCCCGCTCTCACCCCATAGTCCTGTATCAATCCCAAAACTAATCCCACTGCCCCGCTCTCTCCCCATAGTCCTGTATCAATCCCCAAATTAATCCCACTGCCCCACTCTCTCCCCATAGTGCTGTATCAATCCACAAAATAATCCCACTGTCCTGCTCTCTGCCCATAGCCCTGTATCAATCCCCAAACTCAACCCACTGTCCCGCTCTCTGCCCATAGCCCTGTATCATTCAGCAAACTAATCCCACTGCCCTCCTCTCTCCCCATAGTCCTGTATCAATCCCCAAACCAATCCCACTGCCCCGCGCTCTCCCCATAGTCCTGTATCAATCCGCAAACTAATCCCACTGCCCCGCTCTCTCCCCATAGTCCTGTTTCAATCCCCAAACTAATCCCACTGCCCCGCTGTCTGCCCATAGTCCTGTATCAATCCCCAAACTAATCCCACTGCCCCGCTCTCTCCCCATAGTCCTGTATCAATCTCCAAACTAATCCCACTGCACCGCTCTCTCCCGAAAGCCCTGTATCAATCCCCAAACTAATCCCACTGCCCCGCTCTCTCACCATAGTCCTGTATCAATCCTCAAACTAATCCCACTGCCCCGCTCTCTCCCCATAGTCCTGTATCAATCCCAAACAAATGCCACTGCCCTACTCTCTCCCCATAGTCCTGTATCAATCCCCAAACTAATCCCACTGCCCTACTCTCTCCCCATAGTCCTGTATCAATCCGCAAACTAATCCCACTGCCCCGCTCTCTCCCCATAGCCCTGTATCAATCCCATAATCTATACAGGGAGACAGATAGAGAGAGAGACACACACACAAATACTCTCTCTCTCTCTCTCTATCCCTCTCTCTGTTTCCTTCTCTGTCTCACGCAATCTCTCTCTCTCTGTCTCTCTTCTGTCACCCTCTCTGTCTCTCTCTCTGTTTCACTCTCTCTGTGTCTCTCTGTCTATCTATCTCCCTCCATGTCTCTTTCTCTCTCCCTGTCAATCTCTCTTTCTGTCTCTCTATCTCTCTCTCTCTCCGACTCTCTGTCCCTCTCTCTCACTCTGTCTCTCTCTCTGTTCCTCTTGATCTCTCTCCCTCTCTCTCTCCCTCTCTCTCTGTCCCTCACTCTCCCTCTATCTCTCTATCTGTCTCTCTCTCTCTTTGTCTCTCTCTCTCTGTCTTTTAGTCTGTCTCTCTCTCTCTCTGTCTCTCTCTCTCTCTCTGTGTCTTTCTCTGTCTCTCTTTCTATATATATCTCTCTCTCTCTGTCTCTCTCTCTCTCTCTGTCTCTCTCTCTCTGTATTTCTCTCTGTCTCTCTCTCTGTCTCTCTCTCTGAATCTCTCTCTCCCTGTCTCTCTCTCTATATATCTCTCGCTCTGTCTCTCTCGCTCTGTCTCTCTCTCTCTCCCACTCTATTGCTCTCTCTCTCTCTATCCCTCTCTCTCTCTATCCTTATTTCCGTCTCTCTGTCCCTCTCTGTTGCTCTGTCTCTCTGTGTCTCTGAATTTCTCTCTCTGTCTCTGTCTCTCTCTCTCCTGTCTCTTTCCCTCTTTATCTCTCTCTCGCTCTGTCTCTCTCTCTCTGCCCCTCTCTCTGTTCCTCTCACTGTCTCTCTCACTCTCTCTCTAATTCTCTCTCTCCCTTGCTCACTCTCTGTCTCTGTATCTCTGTTTCTCTCTCGCTCTCATCTCTCTCTCGCTCTCTCTCTTTCTCTGTCTGTCTGTCTCTCTCTCCCTATCTCTCTCTATCCCTGCCTGTCTCGCTTTCCCTCTCTCTGACAATCTCTCTCTCTCTCTCTCTCTCTCTCTCTATGTCACACTCACTCTCTCTCTATATGTCACACTCACTCTCTCTGTCTCTGTCACTGTCTCGTTTACTCACTGTGTCTCTTTCTCTCTCTGTCTCTCTCTCTATCTCTCTCTCTCTGTCTGTCTCTCTCTTTCTCCCAATCCGTCTCTCTCTATATCCCGCTCTCTCTCTATCCCTCTCTATCTCTCTCTCCTGCATTTTTCCATCTCTCACTCTCTCTGTCTCTCTCACTCTCTCATTTTCTCTCTCTCCGTCTGTCTCTCTCTATCCCTTACCATCGCTCTCGCTCACTGTCACTCTTTCGCAGTCTCTTTCTCTGACTGTCTCTCTGTGTCGCACTCTCTCTCTCTCTCTCTCTCTCTATGTCTCTCTCTCTATGTCTCTCTCTCTATGTCTCTCTCTGCCTCTCTATCTCTGCCTCTCACTCTCTCACTTTCTCTCTATCACTCTTTTCCTCTCTCTTTCTCTCTCTCTCTGTCTCTGTATCTCTGTCTCTCTCTCTCGCTCTCTCTCTCTCTCTGTCTCTCTCTGGCTCTCTCTCTTTCCCTCCCTCTCTATTATTCTCTCCCTCTATCCCTCGCTCTCTCTCTCTCTGTCTCTCTCTGGCTCTTTCTCTTTCCCTCCCTCTCTATTATTCTCTCCCTCTATCCTTCGCTCTCTCTCTCTCTGTCTCTCTGGCTCTGTCTCCTGTCTCTTTCCACCTTTTTCTCTCTCTCGCTCTCTCTCTCTCTGTCCCTCTCTCTGTTCCCCTCTCTGTCTCTCTCTATCTCTCTCTCTCTGTCTCTCTCTCTCTTTGTCTCTCTCTCCCTATCTCTCTCTATCCCTCTCTCTCACTCTGTCTGTCTCACTCTCCCTCTCTCTGACACTCTCTCTCGCTCTCTCTCTCTCTCTCTCTCTCTCTCTCTCTCTCTCTGTCACACTCACACTCTCTGTCTCTCTCTCTGTCTCGTTTTCTCGCGTTGTCACTCTCTGTCTCGTTCTCTCTGTGTCTCTCTCTCTCGCTCTGTCTCTCTCTCTGTCTCTTTCCATATCTCTGTCTCTCTGTCTCGTTCTCTTTGTCTGTCTCTCTCTCCTTTGTCTCTGTCACTCTCTCTCGGAATCTCTCTCTCTCCCTGTCGCTCTCTCTCTGTATCCCTTTCTCTCTCTATCCTTCTCCCTATCTCTGTCCCTCTCTCTGTTTCTCTCTCTGTCTCCGTCTCTCTGTCTCCTGTCTCTTTCCATCTCCCTCTCGCTCTATCTCTCTCTCTCTCGCTCTCTCTGTCTGTCTGACTGCCTCTCTCTGTATCTCCCTCTCTCTATATCTGTTTCTATCTGTTTGTCTTGCTCTCTTTCTCTCTCTCTCTCTCCCTCTCTCTCCCTCTTTCTGACCTTCTCCAGATCTCCCTCTCTCTCTCCCACTCTCTCTCCCTCGCTCTCTCTGTCCCCCTCTCTCTCTCTCTGTCCTACTCTCTTCATCTCTCTGTCTCTCTCTCTCTTTCCCTGTGTTTCTCTCTCTCTGTCTGTCTCTCTCCCTCTTTCTCCCTATTCATCTCTCTCTATCCCCCTCTCTCTCTATGCCTCTCTCTCTCTCTCTGTATCTCTCTCCTGCATTTTCCATCTCTCTCTCTCTCTCTATCCCTCTCTCTGTCTCCCTCTCTCTCTCTCTATATATATATAAACTTTCTCTCTCTGTCTCTCTCACTCTCTCTGTCTTTCTCACTCTCTCATTTTCTCTCTCTCTGTCTGTCTCTCACTGTCTCTTACCATCGCTCTCTCGCTCACTGTCACTTTCTTTCTCAGTCACTCTCTGTGATTGTCTCTCTCTGTCTCATTCACTATTTCTCTCTCTCTGTCACTCTCTCTGTCTCTCTCTCTGTGTGTCTCTCTGTCTATGTCTCTCTCTCTCTCTGTCTCTCTCTTTGTCTCTCTCTCTCTATCTATCTCTCTCTCTCTGTCTCTCTCTCTATCTCTTTCTCTATCTCTCTCTACATCTATCCCTCTCCCTCAATCCTCTCTTCCTCTATCCCTCTCTCTCTATTCCTCTCTCTCTCTGTCTCTCTCTCTCTCTCTCTCTCTCTCTCTCTGTCTGTCTCTCTCTCTCCCTCTCTCTCTGTCTCTCTTTCTCTCTCTGTCTCTATCTGCCTATCTCTCTCTATCCCTCTCTCTCTCTGTCTGTCTCGCTCTCCCTCTCTGTGACACTCTCTGTCTCTCTCTCTCTCTCTGTCACAATTATCTCTCTGTCTCTCTCTGTCTCGTTTTCTCACTCTGTCTCTCTATCTCTTTCTCTCTGTCTCTCTCTCTCTCAATCTCTCGATTTCTCTCTGTCTCTCTATCACTGTCTCTCTCTCTTCTTTCTACTTCCATCTCTCTCTCTCTGTGTGTCTGTCTCTCTCTCCTTCTCTGTATCTGTCACTCTCTCTCTCTCGGTCTCTCTCTCTCTCTCCCTCTCTCTTTCTCTATCGCTTTCTCTCTCTATCTCTCTCCCTCTCTCTGTGTTTCTCTCCGTGTCTCTCTCT
>NW_027250831.1:300000-442500 GCF_044704955.1 Pristiophorus japonicus | reverse complement strand
TCTCCTCATAGCCCTGTGTCAATGCCCAAACTTATCCCAGTGCCACGCACTCTCCCCACAGCCCTGTATCAATTCCGAAATATAATCCCACTGCCCTGCTCTCTCCCAATAGCCCTGTGTCAATCCAAAACTAATCCCACTACCCGCTCACTCCCCATAGCCCCGTTTCAATCCCAAACTAATCCCACTGCCTCACTCTCTCCTCGGAGCCCTCTATCAATCCCCAAACTAAACCCACTGCCCCACTTTCTCCCTGTGGCCCTGTATCAATCCTAGAATCTATAGAGAAAGAGAGACAGATAGAGATAGACACACACACAGACACGCACATATATATAGACAGAGAGAGGGAGAGAGAGAGAGATAATGTTTGTCTCTCACTCTTTCTCGCTTTCTGTCTGTCCATCTCTCTCTGTCTCTGTCTCGCTCTCTCTATCTCTGTCACCCTCTCTCTCTCTCTCTCTCTCTCCCTTTCTCTCTCTCTCTCTCGATCTGTCTCTCTTTCTCTCTGTCTGTATGTCTCGCTTTCTATTTTTGTCTGTCTCTCTTTCTGTCTCTCTCTTTCTCTCTGTCTCTCTCTGTGTCGCTCTCTCTCTCTCTCTCTGTCGCTCTCTCTCTCTCTCACTCTCTCTCTCTCTCTGTCGCTCGCTCTCTCTCTCTCTCTGTCGTCCTCTCTCTGTCTTTCTCTCTCTCTCTCTGTCGCTTTCTCTCTGTTCTTCTCTCTCTGTGATCTCTCTTTCTGTCTCTCTGTGATCTCTCTGTCTCTCTCTCTCTCTTTCTCTCTCTCTCTCTCTCTCTCTCGGTAGCTCTCTTTGTCATGTTTGTAACCTTCACATAACTGTAAACAACATGCAACAACACTGTACACTTTATACAACTGGGAAATACACACCTTGACCACAGGTGGTGAACCTGTGGGAGACCCTCCTTACCTGGTCAGCCAGGAACGTAAATGGAGGTTCCACGAGGCTCAGCACTCCTTGGTCCGTGGAATAAAGGTGCAGGTCATGAGTGACCTTGCCTGCTGTAAATGCTTTCTGTGAATATGTTCTAGAGTTGAGGACTCCACATCTGGCGACGAGAAACGTCAATCACTGATCCACAAGGATGGCGACCGGTAGCACAGAGGAACGTTACTGTGTGGGTGAGGACTGGCACGATTTTGAGGAGCGAATCCAGCAGACATTTGTCACAAAAGACTGGCTGGGAGTGGAAGCAGCTGACAAGCGGAGGACGCATCTTTTGACAAGCTGCGGGACAAAAACGTATGCTCTGATGAAAGACCTGCTTGGACCTCTCAAACCTGTCGACAAGTCGTTCGAAGAGCACAGCCAGCTAATGAGTGAACATCTGAAACTGGCGAGCAGCGCACACATGGCCCGGCACCGGTTCTACACACACAGATGTTGGGATGGGCAAAATATCTCGGACTTCGTTGCACCCTTGACGCGCTTGGCCAATTTCTGTAAGTTCACAGACGACTGCAGGGGGCAGATGTTAAGGGATTTTTTCATTGAGGGCATTAGTCATGCCGGTATTTTCAGGAAGCTTATTGAGGATAAGGACTTGAATTTGGAAAGGGCAGCTTTGAAAGCTCAGAACTTCTTGGCGGGTGAAGAGGAGACCAAGATAATTTACGCACGCAGCGCTGGTTTTAACGTTGCGATGAACCTGGGAGTTAATGTTGTAAAATTAATACAGAACCCCGCAGCAGGCAAGGTCAATTCGACACTGCCCAGGCAGCAACAGAATCTAGGGTTGGTCAGCAACAGAGTCAAAGGCAGGAGGATCGCTAGTTCACGCCATCAAGAGGAATGTGATGGGACCATTGACATCCACCATCAGAGTGCTTAGAAACAACCAAGGGGACAATCAGTTAGGAATACCTGGTAACAGCCCCTTTGTGAACAACAATCTCAACCAATGCTGGAGATGCGGGGGTAGACATACTGCTAAAAGTTGCAAGTTCCAGCAGTTCACCTGCAGGAATTGTAATGCCAGAGAACATTTGGCTAGAATGTGCAAAAAGGCTGTAGCGAGGCTAATCTATGAAACAGAGGAATCAGACGAGGCTCTACAATGCAGGATGATGCCTGGGGAAAAGCCTTGGGTGCTGAGGTTCAGAGGGTTCATGTCGCTGACGTCTGCATCTCATACACCAAAACGCCACCCATGATGATGGCATTTTTATTGAATGGCGTCTGGTGTGCATGGAGCAAGACACTGGTGCCAGCCAGTCACTTATGAGCGTCCAACGATTTGCGAGACTATGGTCACACAGAGATAACAGGTCCAAACTGGAATGCATTGAAACGCATTACGCACGTACACCAAAGAAATCATCCCAGTGCTCGGCAGTGCAAATCTGGTGGAAACACACAATGGATCAAAGAACCGCCTGCCACTCTGGATTGTTCCGTGAAATGGCCCCGCGCTTTTGGGAAGGAGCTGACTAGCCGAGATTAACTGGAAATGGGGAAATGTGCACGCCATTTCGTCTGTGGAGCGAAGTTCATGCTCCAAAAATTCGGGTCACTGTTTCAGCCCGGTGTCGGAACGTTCAAGGACAACAAAGCAGTGATACACATCACTCCGGATGCCAGGCCAGTGCACCACAAAGCCAGAGTGGTGCCGTATGTGATGCGTGAGATAATTAAGAGTGAATTGGACAGGCTGCTCAGAGAGGGCATAATTGTGCCGGTTGAGTTCAGTGACTGGGCGAGCCCCACCGTTCCTGTCCTTAAACCGGATGGTTCGGTCAGGGTCTGTGGCGACTACAGAGCCACCATCAAACGCTTGTCGCTGCAGGACCAATACCCGCTCCCGAGAGCGGAAGACGTTTGTGCCACGTTGGCAGCTGGCAAGCTGTTGACGAAGTTGGAGCTGACTTCGGCCTACATGAGACAGGAACTGGCTGAAGAATCCAAGCTTAGACCACCATCACGACGCACAAAGGATTATTCATCGACAACAGGTGTCCGTTTGGCATTCGTCCAGCGAGCGCAATGGTTCAGAGGAACATGGAAAGCTTGCTCACGTCAATTTCCGGCACAATCGTTTTCCAAAACGACATCTTAATAAGTGGTCGAGACACCGAAGAACACTTCGAAAACCTGGAGTAATTTCTTCGCCGACTGGAGCGGGTAGGCCTGCGGTTGAAAAAGGCTAAGTGTGTGTTTTTGGCCCGAGAGGCCGAGTTTTTGGGCAGGAGGGTTGCCGCAGACGGGATCCGGCCTATCGAATCCAAAACGGAAGCGATCTGTCCTGCGCCCCACCCATAGCAACACATCGCAGTTTCGATCGTTCCTGGGACTTTTGAACCATTTTGGGAACTACCTGCCTAACTTAAGCGTGTTGTTGGAGCCGTTACATGTAATCCTGCGTAAGGGTTGTGACTGGTTCTGTGGGTACTGTCAGGACCGGGCTTTCAACAAGGCGTGCAACCTGCTTTGTTCTAACAAACTGTTGACTTTGTATGACGCTTATAAAAAACTGGTTTTAGAAAAACATAGAAACATAGAAAATAGGTGCAGGAGTAGGCCATTCGGCCCTTCTAGCCTGCACCGCCATTCAATGAGTTCATGGCTGAACATTCAACTTCAGTACCCCATTCCTGCTTTCTCGCCATACCCCTTGATCCCCCTAGCAGTAAGGACCTCATCTAACTCCTTTTTGAATTTATTTAGTGAATTGGCCTCAACAACTTTCTGCGGTAGAGAATTCCACAGGTTCACCACTCTCTGGGTGAAGAAGTTCCTCCGCATCTCGGTCCTAAATGGCTTACCCCTTATCCTTAGACTGTGACCCCTGGTTCTGGACTTCCCCAACATTGGGAACATTCTTCCTGCATCTAACCTGTCTAACCCCGTCAGAATTTTATATGTTTCTATGAGGTCACCTCTCATTCTTCTGAACTCCAGTGAATACAAGCCCAGTTGATCCAGTCTTTCTTGATAGGTCAGTCCCGCCATCCCGGGAATCAGTCTGGTGAACCTTCGCTGCACTCCCTCAATAGCAAGAATGTCCTTCCTCAGGTTAGGAGACCAAAACTGTACACAATACTCCAGGTGTGGCCTCACCAATGCCCTGTACAACTGTAGCAACACCTCCCTGCCCCTGTACTCAAATCCCCTTGCTATGAAGGCCAACATGCCATTTGCTTTCTTAACCGCCTGCTGCACCTGCATGCCAACCTTCAATGACTGATGTACCATGACACCCAGGTCTCTTTGCACCTCCCCTTTTCCTAATCTGTCACCATTCAGATAATAGTCTGTCTCTCTGTTTTTACCACCAAAGTGGATAACCTCACATTTATCCACATTATACTTCGTCTGCCATGCATTTGCCCACTCACCTAACCTATCCAAGTCGCTCTGCAGCCTCACAGCATCCTCCTCGCAGCTCACACTGCCACCCAACTTAGTGTCATCCGCAAATTTGGAGATACTACATTTAATCCCCTCATCTAAATCATTAATGTACAGTGTAAACAGCTGGGGCCCCAGCACAGCACCTTGCGGTACCCCACTAGTCACTGCCTGCCATTCTGAAAAGTACCCATTTACTCCTACTCTTTGCTTCCTGTCTGACAACCAGTTCTCAATCCATGTCAGTACACTACCCCCAGTCCCATGTGCTCTAACTTTGCACATCAATCTCTTGTGTGGGACCTTGTCGAACGCCTTCTGAAAGTCCAAATATACCACATCAACTGGTTCTCCCTTATCCACTCTACTGGAAACATCCTCAAAAAATTCCAGAAGATTTGTCAAGCATGATTTCCCTTTCACAAATCCATGCTGACTTGGACCTATCATGTCACCTCTTTCCAAATGCACTGCTATGACATCCTTAATAATTGATTCCATCATTTTACCCACTACCGATGTCAGGCTGACCGGTCTATAATTCCCTGTTTTCTCTCTCCCTCCTTTTTTAAAAAGTGGGGTTACATTGGCTACCCTCCACTCCATAGGAACTGATCCAGAGTCAATGGAATGTTGGAAAATGACTGTCAACGCATCCACTATTTCCAAGGTCACCTCCTTAAGTACTCTGGGATGCAGTCCATCAGGCCCTGGGGATTTATCGGCCTTCAATCCAATCAATTTCCCCAACACAATTTCCCGGCTAATAAGGATTTCCCTCAGTTCCTACTCCTTACTAGACCCCCCGACCCCTTTTATAACCGGAAGGTTGTTCGTGTCCTCCTTCGTGAATACCGAACCAAAGTACTTGTTCAATTGGTCCGCCATTTCTTTGTTCCCATTTATGACTTCCCCTGATTCTGACTGCAGGGGAGCTACATTTGACTTTACTAACCTTTTTCTCTTTACATATCTATAGAAACTTTTGCAATCCTTCTTAATGTTCCCTGCAAGCTTCTTCTCATACTCCATTTTCCCTGCCCTAATCAAACCCTTTGTCCTCCTCTGCTGAGTTCTAAATTTCTCCCAGTCCCCAGGTTCGCTGCTATTTCTGGCCAATTTGTATGCCACTTCCTTGGTTTAAAAATATCCCTGATTTCCCTTGATAGCCACGGTTGAGCCACCTTCCCTTTTTTATTTCTATGCCAGACAGGAATGTACAATTCTTGTAGTTCATCCATGCGGTCTCTAAATGTCGGCCATTGCCCATCCACAGTCAACCCCTTAAGTATCATTCGCCAATCCATCTCAGCCAATTCACGCCTCATACCTTCAAAGTTAGCCTTCTTTAAGTTCTGGACCATGGTCTCTGAATTAACTCTTTCATTCTCCATCCTAATGCAGAATTCCACCATATTATGGTCACTCTTCCCCAAGGGGCCTCGCACAACGAGATTGCTAATTAATCCTTTCTCATAACATAACACCCAGTCTAAGATGGCCTCCCCCCTAGTTGGTTCCTCGACATATTGGTCTAAAAAAACATCCCTTATGCACTCCAGAAAATCCTCCTCCACCGTATTGCTTCCAGTTTGGTTATCCCAATCTATGTGCATATTAAAGTCACCCATTATAACTGCTGCACCTTTATTGCACGCACCCCTAATTTCCTGTTTGATGCCCTCCCCAACATCACTACTACTGTTTGGAGGTCTGTACACAACTCCCACTAACGTTTTTTGCCCTTTGGTGTTCTGCAGCTCTACCCATATAGATTCCACATCATCCAAGCTAATGTCCTTCCTAACTATTGCCTTAATCTCCTCCTTAACCAGCAATGCTACCCCACCTCCTTTTCCTTTTATTCTATCCTTCCTGAATGTTGAATACCCCTGGATGTTGAGTTCCCAGCCCTGCTCATCCTGGAGCCACGTCTCCGTAATCCCAATCACATCATATTTGTTAACATCTATTTGCACAGTTAATTCATCCACCTTAATGCGGATACTCCTTGCATTAAGACACAAAGCCTTTAGGCTTGTTTTTTTAACACCGTCTGTCCTTTCCTGTACAATGGCCCTTTTTGTTCTTTGCCTTGGGTTTCTCTGCCCTCCACCTTTCCTCATCTCCTTTCTGTCTTTTGTTTTTGCCTCCTTTTTGTTTCCCTCTATCTCCCTGCATTGGTTCCCATCCCCCTGCCATATTAGTTTAACTCCTCCCCAACAGCACTAGCAAACACTCCACTGAGGAACCTGAAATAGACCATAGGATGTTAACCACACCACTGCTAGCGAACGAGCAACTAGGACAGTAAACAGCATGCACAGTCCCTGCGGCCAGCCTGGACAGGCTGGAACCAACTCAGGCGTCAGAGACCCAACCACCAGAGCCAGAACTGCAGCGCTCCACGAGAGAGCGTCTACCGCATGAAAGACTCAATCTTTGATTCAAAGGCATTGTGCGGTACGTGATGTTATGTTTGTAACTTTCACATAACTGTAACCAACATGTAACAATAGTGTACATTGAATATAACCGTGAAATACAAACCTTGACCACAGAGGGTGAACTTGTGGGAGACACTCCTTACCTTGTCAGCCAGGTACTTAAAGGGAGGTTCCACGCAGGCTCAGCACTCCTTGGTCCGTGGAATAAAGGTGCAGGTCATGAGTGACCTTGTCTGCAGTATTTGCCTCATGTGAATATGTTCTAGAGTTGAGTCCACACTCTATCTGTCTCTCTCTCTCTATCTCTCGCTATCTGCCTATCTCTGACTCTCTCTCTCTCTCTCTCGTTCTCTCTCTCTCTCTCTCTCTCTTTCTCCCTCCCTCTCCCTCTCTCTCTTTCTCTCTCTCTCAGTCTCCCTCTTTCTCTGTCTTTCTTTGTGTCTCTTTCCCTCTCCTTCTCTCTCTCTGGCTGTCTCGCTCTCGCTATCTATCTCTCTCTGTCTGTCTGTCGCTCTATCTCTTTCTCTTTCTCTCTCTCTCTCTCTCTCTTTTCACTCTCGCTGTCCGTCTGTCACTCTCTCTCTGACTTTCTCTCTGTCTCTCACTCTATCTCTATCTGCTTCTATCTCTATCTCTGTGTCTCTCTCTCTCTATCTGTCTCTCTCTATCTCTCTATCTCTCTCCCTCGTTCTGTCTCTGTCTCTCTCTATCTCTCTCGATCTCTGCCCATCTGTCGCTCTATCTCTTTCTCTGTCTCTCTCTACCTGTGTCTCTCTCCCTTGCTATCTCTCTCTCTCTCTTCTCTCTCTTTGTCTCTCTCTCTCTCTATCTATCTCGCTCTCAATCTCTCTCTCTCTCTCACTCTCTCTGTCTCTGTCCGTCGATCTGCCTCTCGCTCTGTCTCTCTCTGTCTCTCTCTCCCTCTCACTCTCTCATTCTCTACCTCCATCTCTCTCTCTCTCTCGATCTGTGTGCATCTCTCTCTCACTCTTTGTCTAGCTGTCTCATTGTTTTTCTCTCTCTCTGCCTCTCTATTTGTCTTTCCCTCTGTCTCTCTCTCTCTCTGTGTCTCTGTCTGTCTCTCTGTCTTTCTCTTTGTCTCTGTCTCTCTCTCTCTCTCTCTCTCTCTCTCTATATATGTCTCTTCTCTCTCTCGCTCTGCCTATTTCACTCTCTCTGTCTCTCGCTCTCTCTCTATATCTATCTCTCACTCCGTCTCTCTTTCTCTCTGTCTCTCAGTCTCTGTCTCACTCTCTTTCCCTCTGTTTCTCTGTCACTCTTTCTGACTCTCACACAGGCGTTATATCTCTCTCTCTCTCTCTCTCTCTCTCTCTCTCTCTCTCTCTCTCTCTCTCTCTCTCTCTCTCTCTCTCTCTCTCTCTCTCTCTCTTGATCTGTCTATCATTCATTCTGTCTCTCTCTTTCACTTTTTGTTTTTCTCTTTCTCACTCTCTGTCTGTCAATCGCTGTCTCATTCTCGCTGTCTCTCTCTCTCTCTCGCTCTTTTTCTCTTTCTCTCTGTCCCTCTGTCAGTTTGGCTCTTTCGCTCTGTCTGTCTGCCTGTCTCTGTTTCTCGCTATCTGTCAGTTGATCTCTCTTGCTTTGTCTCTCTCTCTGTGTCTTTCTCTCTCTCTCTCTCTTTATGCATCTCCCTCTCACTGTTTCTCTGTCTCGCACTCTCTCTTTATCTCTGTCTCTCTCTCTCTCGAACTGCCTCTCATTCTCTCTGTCTCTCTCTCACTTTGTTTTTTCCCTGTCTCTCTCTCTGTCTCTCTCTCTCTCTCTGCCTGTCCCTCTCTCTCTGTCTCGCTTCTCTGTTTCTGTCTCGCTCTTTCTCTCTCTCCCTCTGTCTGTCGCTATCTCTCTCTCTCGCTATCTTACGCTCGGTCCCTCACTCTCAATCGCTCTCTCTGTCTCTCTCTATCTCTATCTCTATCTATCTCTCTATCTCTCTCTGTCTCTGTCTCTCTCCCTCTCTGTCTTTCTTTGTCTCTCTGTCCCTCTTCCTCTCTCTCTGCCTGTCTCGCTCTCGCTCTCTCTCTTGTCTCTCTCTCCGTGTCTCACTTTCTCTCTCTGTCTTCCTCTCTGTCTCTCTCTCTCTCTCGCTCTCTCTCTCTGTCTTTCTAGCTATCTGACTCGAACTCTCTCTCTCTTTCACTCTACCTTCTCTATTTTCCTCTCTCTCTCTGACTGTCGCTCTATCTGTGTTTCCTTCTCTCTCTCTATCTCTCTCTCTCCTTCTCTCTGTCTCTATCTCAGTCTCTCTCTAGCACTATCGTTCTCTTCCTATCTCTGTCTTTCTATTTCTCTCTCTCTCTGTCTCTCTGGCTGTCTGTCTCCCTCTCTGTCTCTCTCTCTCTTTCTGTCTCTCACGTTCTGTCTCTCTCTATCTCTGCCTTCTCTCTCTCTCTCTCTCTCTCTCTCTCTCTCTCTCTCTCTCTGTCTGTCTCTCTCTCTCTCGGTCCCTGTAACACGAATCCTGGTATAAAATGGCCACCACACATCTCATGTAAAATGGCTGCTCAATCTCACCCAAACTAATCCCACTGCCCCGCTCTCTCCCCATAGCCCTGTATCAATGACAAACTAATCCCACTGCCCCGCTCTCTACACTTACACTGTATCAATTCACAAACGAATCCCACTAGCCCGCTCTCTCCTCTTAGCCCTGTTTCAATCCCCAAACTAATCCCACTGCCCCGCTTTCTCCCCATAGTCTGTATTAATCACCAAACTAATCACACTTCCCCGCTCTCTCCCCATACCCCAGTATCAATCCTAATCTAATCACACAGCCTCACACTCTCCCAATAATCCAGTATCTATCCACAAAAAATCTCATTGCCCCGCTCTCTCCCCAAAACCCTGTGTCAATACCAGAAACTATGCATAAAGAGAGACAGATAGAGAGAGACACACACAAACACACTCTCTCTTCCTCTCTGTCTCTGTCTGTATCTCACTCTCTGTCTTTCTCTCTCTCGCTCTCTGTCTGTCTCCCTGTCTCTGTCTCACGAAAAGTCTCATTTTATCTCTCTGTCTCTCTCGATCTACTTCTATCTCTCTCTCGCAATCTTACGCTCTGTCCCTCACTCTGAATCGTTGTCACTATCTCTACCTCTCTCTCTATCTCGCTCTGTCTCTGTCTCACGCCCTCCCTGTCTTTCTTTGTCACTCTGTCCCACTCCCTCTCTTTCTCTCTGTGCCTGTCTCGCTCTCGCTATCTCTCCCTCTCTCTGACCCTCTGTCTCTCTCTCTCTGTCTCTCTCTCCGTGTCGCTTTATGTCTCTCTGTCTCCCGCTCTCTCTCTCCCTCTCTCTCTCTGTCTCTCTCGCTTTAGTTTCCTGAACAATTGGGACCGCTTCTGGGGAAGTTGGGACCTGTACAAGTCGGAGAGGATACACCTCAACAGAGACCGGATCAATTTTCTCGCGGGCGGTTTTGATAGGTGGTTTTGGGAGGGCTTTAAACTAGCTTGGCAAAGGGATCGGAACCCAGGAGAGGGCTCTGAGCTGGTTAGAGTGGGTGAGAACTCAGATGAACAGAACCCCAAGAAAGAATGCAATAGGTAGGAGGCGACAAGCAGAGTAGCACTGGGGTAAGTGCAAACCACAAAGGGATTGGAAGGGACAATATGTATGAATATAAAGGGAATGCAGGAGGGGTCAAAACTAAAAATCATGGTTTAAAAACTAGTATTAAAACACTCTACCTAAACGCACGCAGCATGCATAATAAAGTAAATGAGTTGACGGCACAAATCATTACAAATGGGCATGATTTGGTGGCCATTACAAAAACGTGGTTGCAGTGTGGGCAAGACTGGGAATTAAACATGCAGGGGTATTTGACATGTCGGAAAAATAGACAAGAAGGGAAAGGAGGTGGCTTAGCTCTGTTAATAAAGGATGATATCAGGGCAGTTGTGAGAGACGATATTGGCTCTAATGAACAAAATGTTGAATCATGGTGGGTGGATATTAGAGACAGTAAGGGGAAAAGGTCACTGGTGGGCGTAGTTTATAGGCCCCCAAATAATTACTTCACGGTGGGGCGGACAGTAATCAAGGGAATAATGGAGGCATGTGAAAAAGGAACGGAAGTAATCATGGGGGATTTTAACCTACATATCGATTGGTCAAATCAAATCGCACGGGTCAGCCTTGAGGAGTAATTCATAGAATGCATACGGCATTGCTTCCTAGAACAGTATGTAACAGAACCTACAAGGGAGCAAGCTATCTTAGATCTGGTCCTGCGTAATTAGACAGGAATAATAAACGATCTCCAAGTAAAAGATTTTCTCGGAATGAGTGATCACATTATGGTTGAACTTGTAAAACAGATTGAGGGTGAGGAAGTTGTGTCTCAAACGAGCGTACTATTCTTAAACAAAGTGGACTAGAGTGGTATGAAGGCAGAGTTGAATAAAGTAGACTGGGAACAAAGAATAAACGGTGGCACAATTGAGGAACAGTGGAGGATTTCAAGGAGCTCTTCCATAATGCTCAACAAAAATATCTTCCAGTGAAAAAGAAGGGCGGTAAGAGAAGGGATAACGAGCCGCGGATAACCAAGGAAATAAAGGAGAGTATCAAATTGAAAACCAATGCGTATAAGGTGGCCAAGGATCGTGGGAAACTCGAAAATTGGGAACATTTTAAACGACAGCAAAGAATGATTAAGAAAGCACTAACGATGGGGAAGATAGATTACAAATGTAAACTTGCGCAAAACATAAAAAAAGATAGGAAAAGTTTTACCACTATATAAAACGGAAAAGAGTGACTAACGTAAATGTAGGTCCGTTAGAAGGTGAGAAGGGGGATTTAATAATGGGAAATGTGCTAATGGCTGAGGTCTTAAACAATTATTTTGCTTCGGTCTTCACAGTGGAACAAACAAAAACCATGCCAAAAATTGTTGGTCACGTTAATGTGGGAAGGGAGGAACTTGAGACAATCATTATCACTGAGGGGTTAGTTCTGGACAGGCTAATGGGACACAAGGTAGAAAAGTCCCCTGGTCCTGATGAAATACATCCCAGGGCACTAAAAGAGATGGCGGAAGTTACAGCAGATGCATTCGTTACAATCTACCAAAATTCTCTGGACTCTGGGCAGGTGCCATCGGATTGGAAAGCAGCTAATGTAACGCCTCTGTTTAAAAAAGGGAACAGACAAAAGGCAGGTAACTATAGGCCGGTTATTTTAACATCTGTAGTGGGGAAAATGCTTGAAGCTATCATTAAGGAAGAAATAGCGGGACATCTGGATAGGAATAGTGCAATCAAGCAGAAGCAACATGGATTAATGAGTGGGAAATCATGTGTAACTAATTTACTGGAATTCTTTGAGGATATAACGAGCATGGTGGATAGAGGTGTACCGATGGATGTGGTGTATTTAGATTTGCAAAAGGTATTCGATAAGGTGCCACACAAAAGGTTACTGCAGATGACAAAGCTACGCGGAATCAGAGGAAATGTATTAACATTGACCGATAATTGGCTGGCTAACCGAAAGCAGAGAGTCGGGATAAATGGGTCCTTTTCGTGTTGGAAATCGGTGAGTAGTGGTATGCCACAGGAATCGGTGCTGGGACCAAAACTGTTTACAATATACATAGATGAATTGGAAGAGGGGACAGAGTGTATTGTAACAGAATTTGCAGATGAAAGAAAGATTAGTGGGAAAGCGGGTTGTGTAGTGGACACAGAGATGCTGCAAAGCGATTTAGATAGGTTAAGCGAATGGGCTATGGTTTGGCAGATGGAATACAATGTCGACAAATGTGAGTTCATCCACCTTGTGGAAAAAAAACAGTAAAAGGGAATATTATTTGAATGGGGAGAAATTACAACATGCTGCTTTGCAGAGGGAGCTGGGGGTCCTTGTGCATGAATCCCAAAAATTTAGTTTGCAGGTGCAGCAGGTATTCAAGAAGGCGAATGGAATGTTGGCCTTCATTGCGAAAGGGATGGAGTACAAAAGCAGGGAGGTCCTCCTGCAACTGTACAGGATATTGGTGAGGCCGCACCTCGAGTACTGCGTGCAGTTTGGTCACCGTACTTAAGGAAGGATATACTAGCTTTGGAAGGGGTAAAGAAACGATTCACTATGCTGATTCCTGAGATGAGGGGGTTACCTTATGAAGATAGATTGAGTAGACTGGGCCTTTACTCGTGGAGTTCAGAAGGATGAGGGGTGATCTTACAGAAACATTTAAAATAATGAAGGGGATAGACAGGATAGAAGCAGACAGGTTGTTTCCACTGGTCGGGAAGACTATAACTAGGGGGCACAGCCTCAAAATATTGAGGAGCCAATTAAAAATCGAGTTGAGAAGGAATTTCACTCGCAGAGGGTTGTGAATCTGTGGAATTTTCTGCTCAAGGAAGCAGTTGAGGCTAGCTCGTTGAATATATTCAAATCACAGATCGGGAGATTTTTTAACTAATAAGGGAATTAAGAGTTATGTTGAACGGGCGGGTATGTGGAGCTGAGTCCACGGCGAGATCAGCCGTGATCTTGTTGGCTGTCGGAGCAGGCTGGAGGGGCAAGATGGCCTACTCCTGTTCTTAATGCTGATGTTCTTATGTTCTTTTGCATGTTGGGGAAGTCCAGAATCAGGGGTCACAGTCTCAGGATAAGGGGTAAGCCATTTAGAACCGAGATGAGGTGAAAGTTCTTCACCCAGAGAGTGGTGAACCTGTGGAATTCTCTACCACAGAAGTTGTTGAGGCCAATTCACTAAATACATTCAAAGAAGAGTTAGTTGTAGTCCTTATTACTCCGGGGATCAAGGCGTATGGCGAGAAACGAGGAATGGGGTACTGAAGTTACATGTTCAGCTATGAACTCATTGAATGGCGGTGCAGGGTCGAATGGCCGAATGTCCTAATCCTGCACTTGTTTTCTATGTTTCGATGTTTCTATATCTTTCTCTTCCTGACTCTGTCACTCTCTCTCTCTATCTTTCCTTCTCTCTCTGTCTCTCTCTTTTTCTCTCTCTGTCTCTCTCTATGTGTCTCTCTCTCCCTCTCTATACATATCTATCTCACTCTATATCTCTCTACTGTCTCTATCTCTCTGTATCTCTCTTTATCTCTCTATTTCTTAGTCGTCCACCGTCTCACTCTCTCTCTGTCTCTCTCTCTTTCTATATCTGTATCTGTCTCTCTTTCTCACTCTCTGTTTTTCTGTCTTTGCCTCTCTCCATCTCTCACTCTCTCTGACTCTTTCTGTCTCTCTCCTTCTCTCTCTGTCTCTCCCTCTGTCTCTCCCTCTGTCTGTCTGACTGTTTCTATTTCTGTCTCTCAATCACTCTGGCTCTCTCTCTCTCGATCTCTGTCTCTATCTCTCTCTATTCCTCTCTCTTACTCTGTCTCTCTCTGTCTCCGTCTCTGTCTGTCTCTCGCGCTCTCTGTCTCAATCTCTCTCGCTCTCTGTCTCTGTCTCTCTGGTTGTCTGTCTCCCACTCTTTGTTTCTCTCTCTCTGTCTCTCACGTTCTGTTTCTCTATATCTCTGTCTTCTCTCTCTCTCTCTGTCTGTCTCTCTCTCTCTCTCTGTGTCTGTTTCTCTCTCTCTCGGTCTCTGCAATATGAATCCTGGTATAAAATGGCCAACACACATCTCATGTAAAATGGCTGCTCAATCTCACCCAAACTAAGCCCACTGCCCCGCTCTCTCCCCATAGCCCTGTATCAATGCCAAACTAATCCCACTGTCCTGCTCTCTCCCGATAACCCTGTATCAATCCCAAACTAATTCCACTGACCCACCCTCTCTCCGTAGACCTCTATCAATCCCCAAACTAATCCCACAGCCCCGCTCTCTCCCCTTCGCCCTGTATCAATCCCCAAACTAATCCCACTGCCCCGCTCTCTCCCCTTAGCGCTTTATTAATCCGCAAACTCATCCCAATGCTCAGCTTGCTCCCCACAGCCCTGTATCAATCGCAAACTAATCCCACTGTCCTACTCTCTCCCCATAGCCCTATTTCAATCCTCAAACTAATCCCACTACCCTGATTTCTCCCCATAGCCCTGTATTCATCCTCAAACTAATACCACTACCCCGCTCTCTCCACATGCCCTCGTATCAATCTCAATTTAATCACACTGCCGCCCCAAACTCTCCCAATAGCCCTGTCTCAATCCCCCAAAAATCCCACTGCTCCGCTCTCCCCGTAGCATTGTGTCAATACCATAAACTACGTAGAAAGAGAGACCGAAGAGAGAGACTCAAACAAATACACTCTCTCTCCCTCTCTGTCTCTAACTTTCTGTCTTTCTCTCTCTCTCGCTCTCTGTCTGTCTCCCTCTCTCAGTCTCTCCCTCTCACGATCAGTCTCACTTTATCACTCTGTCTCTCTCTATCTCGCTCTCTCTCTGTCTCTCACTCTCTCTCTCTCTCTTTCTCTCTCTCTCTCTCTCTCTCTGTCTCTCTCTCTCTCACTCTCTCTGTGTCACTCTGCCTGTCTGTCTCCCTCTCTGTCTCTCTATATCTCTCTCTCTCTCTGTTCTCACTCGCTCGCTCTCTGTCTCGCTCTCTCTCTATCTCTCTATCTGTCTTTCTCTCTGTCTCACTGTTTCTCTTTCTGTCTCTGTCTCTCTCTCACTGTCAATCTCTATCCATCTCTCTGTCTTCTCCATCTGTGTATCTCTCTCTCTCTATCTCTCCTTGTCTACCTACCTCTGACTCTCTCTCTCCATCTCACATTCTCTCTTTCTCGCTCTCTGTCTCATTCTCTCTGTCTCTTACTCTGTGTGTCTCTCTCTCTATCTCGCTACCTCTCTCTCTGTCTCTCTCCCTCTCTGTCTCTCACTCTCTATCGCTCTCTCTGTCTCTCTCTCTCTCTGACTCACTCTCTGTTTCCCTCTCTCTCTCTATCTATCTCTCTGTTTCTCTCTATCTCTCTGTCTCACTAGCTCTCTGACTTTCTCTCTTTCTGTCTCTTACTCTCTCTATCTCTCTGTCTGTCTGTCGCTCTATTTCTTTCCCTTTCTCTTTCTACCTGTCTCTCTCTCTCACTCTCTCTCTTTTTCTCTCACTCTGTCCGTCTGTCTGTCTCCCTCTGCCTCTCTCTCTGTCTCTCACTCTATCTCTATCTCCATCTATCTCTATCTCTCTGTCTCTCTCTCTCTATCTCTCTCTCTCTCTCTATCTGTGTCTCTCTGTCCCTCTGTCTCTGTCTCTTTCGATCTCTCACTCTCTGCCTATCTAGCGCTTATGTCTTTCTCTTTCTCTCTCTATCTCTGTCTCTCTCCCTCTCTATCTCTGACAGTCTCTCTCTCTTCTCTCTCTCTCGCTATGTCTGTCTGTCTCTGTGTGTGCGTGTGTGTCTTTGTTGTCTGTCTCCATCTCTGTCTCTCTATGTCTCTCTCCCTCCCTATCTCTCTCTCTCTCTCTCTCTCTCTCTCTCTATCTGTGTGTATCTCTCTCTCTCTTTGTCTCGTGTCTCTCTGTTTTTCTCTCTCTGACTTTCTCTCTCTGCCTCTCTAACTCTCTTTCCCTCTGTCTCTCTCTCTGTCTCTCTGTCTGTCTCGCTGTCTTTCTCTCTATCTCTGTGTGTCTCTCTCTCTCAGTTTGTTTCTCTCTCTCGCTATGCCTATCTCACTCTCGATGTCTCTCGGTCTCTATCTCTCTCTCTCTCTCTCTAACTCTTTCTCTCTCTCTCTCTCTCTCTCTCTCTGTCTCTGTCTCTGTCTCACTCTCATTCCCTCTGTACCTCTCTCACTCTTTCTGATTCTCTCACAGCCAGCCTCTCTCTCTCTCTCTCTCTCTGCCTCTCTCTCTCTCTCTCTTTCTCTGCCTCTCTCCATATCCGTCATTCCCTCATTCTCTCTGTCTCCCGCTGTCTCGGTATCACTCTGTCATTCTCTCTCTGGCTCTCGCTCTCCCTCTCTCTGTCCCTCTATGTCTGTATGTCTCTCCCTCTCGCTCTGCTTGTCAGCCTGTGTCTGTCTCTCTCTATCTGTCTCTTGATCTCTCTCTCAGTCTCTCTCTCTTTATCTTTCACTCTATCTCTCTCTCTGCATTTCTCTCTCGCTGTTTCTCTGTCTTGCTTTCTCTCTCTCGATCTCAGTCTATCTATTTCTCGATCTGTCTCTCATTTTCTCTGTCTCTCTCTCTCGCTTTATATTTTTCTCTGTCGCTCTGTCTCTCTCTGTCTCTCGCACTGCCTATCTCTCTCTGTCTCGCTCTCTGTTTCTGCTTCTATCTTTCTCTCTCACTCTCTGTCTCTCACTATCTCTATCTCTCTCTCTCTCTCGCTATCTTACGCTCTGTCGCTCACTCTCTCTCATTCTCTATCTCTCACTCTCTCTCTCTCTCTCTCTCTCTCTCTCTCTCTCTCTCTCTTTGTCTGTCTCTCTCACTTTATCTACGTGACTCTGTCTGTCTGTCTCCCTCACTGCCTCTCTCTCTCTGTCTCTCGTGCACTTTCTGTCTTCTCTGTCTCACTCGCTTTGTCTATCTCTCCCTCTGTTTTTTCTCTCTGACTCCCTCTCTGTCTCTCTCTTTGTCTTTTCCTCTCTCTCTCTGTCACTCTCTGTCTCTCGTATGTCTCTCTCCATCTGTGTGTCTCTTTCTCTATCTCTCCCTGTCTGCCTACCTCTGAATCTCTGTCTCCGTCTCTCATTCTCTCTTTCTCGCTCTCTGTCTCGCTCTCTGCCTCTCTCTGTCTCTTTATTTCTCTTTCTGTCTCTCTCTCTGTCTCTCTCTCTCTCTGTTTCTTACTCTGTGTATCTCTCTCTTTCGCTCTCTCTCTCTCTTTCTCTCCCTCTCTGACTCTCACTCGCTATCGCTCTCTCTGTCACTGTCTCTATTTCTCTCTCTCTCTCTGTCACTCTCTCTCTGTCTCTCTCGCTCTCTGTTGCTCTCTCTCTGTCTCTCTTTCAGTCCCTCTCTCTCTCTCTCTGTCCCTCTCTCTCTGTGTCTCTATCTCTATCTCTCGCTATCTGCCTATCTCTGAATCTCTTTCGCTCTGTCTCTCTCTCTGTCTCTCTCTCACACTCTCCTGTCTCTCTCTCTCTCTCTTTTTCACTCTCTCTGTCTCTCTCTCGCTCTGTCTCTCTCTCACTGTTTTTCACTCTCACTCTATCTCCATCTGTCTCTATCACTCAGTCTCTCTCTCTCTACCTGTCTCTCTCTCTCTATCTGTATCAATCGATCTCTATCTCTCTCCATCGCTCTGTCTCTGTCTCGCTCTACCTCTCTCGCTCTCTGTCTATCTGTCGCTCTATCTCTTTCTCTTTCTCTCCAACTGTGTCTGTCTCCCTCTCTATCTCTGTCTCTCTCTCCTGCAGCCTTCTGATTGGAGTCAGACACGCTACCGTTGTATCACGAAGTCTACAATGCTGGCAGCGGATGTTTGTTCACATGAAGGTTACTCAAACACAGATTTATTTATCCTGCATCGGTGGAATAAAAATAGGTTACAATCTCCGCCCACTCCCACCGGGAATCACACAGCATCAGAAGCAGCGCTCACCTATCAGTCTCCCTCACACGTCCGCTTTCATCACCTGCTTCCAGCAGACTGCAGCAAATCGAGAAAGTTAGAGATGTGGAGAGGTTTAGGGACATAATTCCAGATCTTCTGAACCAGGAAGCTGAAGTCACGTCCATTAATTGTTGAGAAGTTATATTCAGGGAAGCTCAAGAGCGCAGAATATGTGGAGCACAGATATTTCCGGGGCTTGTGAGGCTGAAGCAGTCGACGATTATATTCAAATGAAAGAATGACTATCACATTGAAGTCAATGGGAATCAGGGGCGAGATTTTTCACTGGCTGGAGTGATACCTAGCACAGAAGAAGATGGTTGCGGTTGTTGGAAATCAATTATCGCAGCCCCAATGCATCGCAGAAATATTTCCTTCGGCCAGTGTCCTAGACGGAACCCTCTTGAGCCCCTTCATCAATGATCTTCACTGCCAAAAGAAGTCAGAAGTGGCTATGTTCACTGAAGATTGCACAGAGCTCAGTACCACTCATATCTCCGCTGATAATGAAGCAGCCCATTCCCACATGCAGCATAACCTGAACGATATTTCGGCTTCAGCTGATAAGTGGCATGTTACATTCGCACCATACAGTTGACAGTCAATGCCTATCGACAAGAAGCAAGGGTTTGACAACCGCTCCTTGGCATTCAACTGCATTACCATCACCGAATTCCCCACTATCAACATCCGATGGCACACCATTGGACAGAAACATGACTGGACCAGCCACATAATTGTGCGGCAGCAAGAGCAGGTCAGAGGCTGGGTATTCTGGGGCGAGTGTCTCACCTCCTGACCATCCAAAGACTTCCCACCAGCAACAAGGCACAAGACAGCATCTTGGCGGAACACTCTCCACTTGCCTGGATGAGTGCAGCTTCAATTCCACTCCAGCAGCTCGACAACACTTAGGGCAAAGCAGCAGCGTGATGGGTACACCACCCACCACCTTAAACTTTCATTCACACTATCACCGACGTAACGTGGCTGCAGTGTTTGCTTTTGACAACTTGCACTGCGACAGCTCATGGAGGTTTGTTCTGATGCAACTCCAAAACCCGCGACCTCTACCCATTAGAAGGACAAGTTCAGCAGGTTCCTGTTAATACCATGAAGTAGAAGGCCCCCCGCCCCCTTCCGCAAGTAACACGCGATACTGACTTGGAAGTATATCACCATTCCTTCATCATGAATGCCTCATAAATCCTGGAAATCAGTCCCTAACAGCACTGCAGGAGCACATTCACCACACAAACTTCAGCGGTTCAAGCAGGCACCCAATCACCACCTCCTCAAGGGCAATACGGGATGGGCAATAAATGTTGGATTTGTCAGCGACGCCCACATCCCATCAACTAATATTTAAAAAGCACTGTATTTTATGAGTATAGCTCAAAATGTTTCATTTCTGGTGACACAAAAATCTGGGCAATTTTTACAAATTTAACAGGACAAGTTACTGCTGCCATGCGCAGAATTAGAATCAGTAATGAAGACAAAATCCCATGGTCCCCATTTAAAGATTCAACCCAGTAAGATTTTAAATAACGTGGAAAAATATAACTGCCTGGCGTTTTTGTTGTCATTTCCAATCCCCTTCTTTGACACCGAAACAAATTGCTCTTAACATTGCAGTGCGAGATTTTTAAAACACACCTATATTGAGTGACACAACCATTCATATCACAACAGCTACCCGAGTTCCATTCCCGGTTTGGCAAGTAACTTTGATGTCACCTTTTTTAATTAGAGTCAATTGATTTTATTAAATTACATGGAAGAAATGTTGCATTTCACAATGGTGTCAAAGGAATTTTTTGCAGAAAGTGGGAAGCAGCATTTAAGCTGCAGCGGGGTAAATTCCTATTCTTCCCAAATTGATATTTTCTTTGCTGCCTCACAATAGGCTTGCTGTAAAGTCTGGCTCATTTTTTCTCCATGGTCTGATTGAACAGAGCCAGATAGACAGGCTGAATGGGGAAAGAGCTGGACATAGACAAGAGATACTGACAAGTAATAAAAGCACTCTGCGATAAGAAAATTGCCTGATTCCTTATGGTTAGTGAAAGGGCTTTTAATGGTTGATTTCCTTGCACACCTTGGAATTCATTCGAAACTGCGTCATGCTCTGAAGAACACGTTACTCCCCTGGGACGGAGCCAAAGGGCGCCTGGTTGTAATCAGGGACATCAACCTGCAGTTTATGCAGGCATGGCTTGCACAGTCGGTAGAATACGCGATTCTTAATTGCAAGGTCTTGTATTCGGAGCCTTCATTGAACGATTAATTTTTGTTGAACATTCTGATGCCTCCGATTCAGATGATTGGGAATGGTCGCGGAATTTGAGAATTTAATGACTTGGAAAAGAACATTTTTGTTTGAAAAAGCTCCAGTCAGAGAAAAGTTTGTCAAAGGAATTTTTTGCAGAAATCGGGAAGCAGCATTTCAGCCGCTCGCTGAACATTTCTCTCTGTTGTTGAGCTATGTTGCATTAGCAATGAACATGTTAAACCCGTCTACTGAAAGACAGACGGTGCAATGTCAGATAATCGATAAAATTTCCTCCATGAGTGAAGTTTAAAAATTTTTTAAGGTTCAGTTGTGGAACTTTTGACCGTCCTCAGTGACCATTTTAGCATTTCTTTCATTCTGCTAATCAACGCTTATAACAGTAGAATTAAGCCATATTTCAAAACCGGAAACAACTCATTCATTATTTGCTCTTTTCCAGTTCCAGAGCACAGAAGGTATTTCTCCATCCCTCGGATGCAAGCTACCATTTTTCATGGAATCCTCCCCATACACCAAACACCGGCTCAGGAAAACCCCGGGGGCGATGTTATGCGGGTCACTGAGCCTCGAGCAGCATTGCAAAGCTTTTAGACTAAACCGTTCTCGAATAATAAGTTTAGACAGGGGCATTCAATAGTCAAGATGGCCAAGCGATGGCATTTGTAGATGTGGATTCAAATCCCGCTTCTGACATCCTTTTTTTCTAACTACGAACTCATTTCTTTTCACACCACTCTGAAGTGCGTTGGGTCATCTATGTCTTTAATTAAAGTTACGTCATTTAAATTAAAAACTGTAGTATCACTGAGTGACATTCAAAACTTCCCTATCCCGTAATCGCTGTGGGTGGCAGTATCATTAGAAAGTGTTTTGTTCGTTATTTAAAGGAGCCTTCGAAAAATCTCACACTGCTAATATATAAGCACGTGTATAAAAAGAAGAATTAAAATAACAATACAATCACTGCGCCACATTCGAAGTGAGAGTGAGCCGAACATTCTGATGAAGTTGACGCTGTGACGTAACCACTGAGCTACACCTGACGCTCAGAAACAAGGTCGAAACAACTCAATGTAATGCATGATCTCACAAATATCAAGAGCCGTGCAGTCTGGTCAACGTCCAATCCCGTCCTTGTTATTTAAGAGAGGAAGAAGAGACATGAACGGGATTTGACGCCAAAAGTTAATTAGAACGAAATACAACTTACACATAATTTCCAAAGCATTTCACTAAAAATTGTTTAACCTTCTTTCAAATCGTAATGCGTTGAATATGAAAATGAGCATCACGAGATAGTATCGTCAATAATCATTCTATTACTCCTTGCACGGTAGGATTTACCTGTCCAGTTAAATTTGATAAAAGTTTTCCCAGTTTCCTGGTGTCTTCAGCAATGAACATTATCAATCAGACTTCTAAAATGTATTGTATTTTATAAAGTGTGTTAAAAATTACAAGCCTGATGGCTCCGTGCCTCAATGCGAGAGTATTCGTAATAATGTGGATGAATTAACTTCACAAGCAGCAATTGATGAATATGACATGAATGGCATCACGGAGACATGGCTCCAGGGTGACCAAGGCTTGGAACTCAACATTGAGGCGTATTCCACATTCAGGAAGGATGGACAGAAAGGAAAAGGAGGTGGGGTAGCGTTTCTGGTTAAAGAGGAAACGAACGCAATAGTAAGGAAGGAGATTAGCTTGGATGATGTGGAATCTGTGTGGGTGGAGCTGCGGAATACGAAAGTGCAGAAAACACTAGAGGGATCTGTGTACAGACAACCAAACTGTATTAGTGCGGTTGGGGACAGCATCAAAAATGAAATTAGGGATGCGTGCAATAAAGTTAGATCAGTTATCATGGGCGAACTTAATCTACATATAGATTGGGCTAACCAAACTGGTAGCAATATGATGGAGGAAGATTTCCTGGAGTGTTCTAGGGATGGTGTTCGGGACCAATATGTCGTGGAAACAATTAGAGGGCAGGCCATTCTCGACTGGATGATGTGTAATGAGAAAGGACTAATTCGCAGTCATGCTCTGGGAGGCCCCTTGGGGAAGAGTGACAATAATATGATAGAATTTCTTTTTAAGGTGGAGAGATACACAGTTCATTCAGAGACTAGGATCCTGAACGTAAGGAAAGGTAACTTCGATGTTATGAGACGTGAATTGGCTAGAATAGACTGGGAAATCTTACTTAGAGTATTGATGGTGAATAGACAATTGCAAACATTTAAAGAAATCATGGATGAACTTCAACAATTTTACATCCCTCTCTGAAGAGAAGGGCTAACCAGCCATGGATAACAAAGTAAATAAAGGAGAGTATCAAATTAAAAACCAATGCGTATAAGGTGGCTAAGTTTAGTAGGAAACTAGAAGATTGGGAAAATTTTAAACAACAGCAAAGATTGATTAAGCAAGCAATAAATAAAGGAAAGATAGATTATGAAAGTAAAGTTGCGCAAAACATGAAATCAGATAGCCCTGCTAGCCTGCACCGCCATTCAATGAGTTCATGGCTGAACATGCAAATTCAGTACCCCCTTCCTGCTTTCTCGCCATACCCCTTGATCCCCCTTGTAGTAACGACTTCTGCTAACTCCCTTTTGAATATATTTAGTGAATTGGCCTCAACAACTTTCTGTGTTAGAGAATTCCACACGTTCACCACTCTTTGGGTGAAGAAGTTTCTCCTCATCTCAGTCCTAAATGGCTTCCCCTTAGCCTTAGTTTGTGACCCCTGGTTCTGGACTTCCCCAACATTGGGAACATTCTTCCTGCATCCGACCTGTCTAAACCCGTCAGAATTTTAAACGTTTCTATGAGGTCCCCTCTCATTCTTCTGAACTCCAGTGAATACAAGCCCAGTTGATCCAGTCTTTACTGATAGTAAAAGGTAGATAGTAAAAGCTTTTACCGATATATAAAACGGAAAAGCGTGAGTAAAGTAATATTGGTCCCTAAGAAGATGAGAAGGGGGATTTAATAATATGAAATATGGAAATGGCTGAGAAATTAAACAATTATTTTCCTTCGGTCTTCAATGTGGATGACACAAAAACCATGCCAAAAATTGCTGGTCACGGGAATGTGGGAAGGGAGGACTTGGAGACAATGACTATGACTAGGGGGTAGTGCTGGACAGGCTAATGAGACTCAAGGTAGACAAGTCCTCTGGTCCTGATGAAATGCATCCCAGGGTATGAAAAGAGATGGCGGAAGTTATTGCAGATGCATTCGTTATAAACTACCAACATTCTCTGGACTCTGGGGAGGTACGAGCGGATTGGAAAGCAGCTAATGTAACGCCTCTGTTTAAAAAAGTGGGCAGACAAAAGGCAGGTAACTTTCGGCCGGTTAGTTTAACATCTGTAGTGGGGAAATTGCTTGAAGCTGTCATTAAGGAAGAAATAGCAGGGCATTTAGATAGGAATAGTGCAACCAAGCAGATGCGACATGGATTCATGAAGGGGAAATCATGTTTAACTAATTTACTGGAATTCTTTGAGGACATAACGAGCATGGTGGATAGAGGCGTACAGATGAATGTGGTGTATTTAGATTCCAAAAGGCATTCGGTAAGGTGCCACACAAAAGGTTACTGCAGACGATAAAGTTACGTGGAGTCAGAGGAAATGTATTAGCATGGATAGAGAATTGGCTGGCGAACAGAAAGCAGAGAATTGGGATAAATGGATCCTTTTCGGTTTGGACATCGGTGGTTAGTGGTGTGCCACAGAGATCGGTGCTGGGACCACAACTGCTTACAATATAGATAGATGACCTGGAAGAGGGGACAGAGTGTAGTTTAACAGAATTTGCAGATGAAACAAAGATTAGTGGGACAGCGGGTTGTGTAGAGGATACAGAGAGGCTTCAAAGAGATTTAGATAGGTTAAGCAAATGGGCTAAGTTTTGGCAGATGGAATACAATGTCGGAAAAAGTGAGTTCATCCACCTTGGAAAAAAAACAGAAAAAGGAAATATTATTTGAATGGGCAGAAATTACAACATGCTGCGGTGCAGAGGGACCTGGGTTTCCTTATGCATGAATCCCAAAAAGTTAGTTTGCAAGTGCAGCAGTAATCAGGAAGGCAAATGGAATGTTGGACTTCATTGCGAGAGGGAAGGAATACAAAAGCAGGGAGGTCTTGTGCAACTGTGCAGGGTATTGGCGAGGCCGCACCTAGAGTACTGCATGCAGTTTGCGTCACCTTACTTAAGGAAGGATATAATAGCTTTGGATGGGGGTACAGAGACGATTCACTAAGCTGATTCCGGAGATAATGAAGATAGATTGAGTAGACTTGGTCTTTACTCGTTGGAGTTCAGAAGGATGAGGGGTGATCTTTTTGAAACATTTAAAATAATGAAAGGGATAGACAAGATCCAGGCAGAGAGGCTGTTTCCACTGGTCGGGGGGACTAGAACTGGGCGGCACAGCCTCAAAATACATGGGAGCCAATTTAAAACCGAGTTGAGAAGGAATTTCTTCTCCCTATGTTTGGTATGCTGGTTTGTGGTCGAACTTTCTCGCTCTCCATGTGAATTTGAAATTCAACCCTGCTCTGATCACTCATCCCAAGGGGATCCTTTACTTTGAAATTCTTCATTAATCCTGTCTGATTTCACACGACCTGATCTAAGATAGCATTTAGAGGCATCTCATTCAGAAGATTTTGAGCAGTCGCAGAAATTGGTGACTTTATTGACATGTAAAAGATCATTGTTGTTATTTACAGTCAGAGAAATGTTTGTCAAAGGAATTTTTTGCAGAAAATGGATTCAGCATTTGAGCTGCTCGCTGAACACTTCTCTCTGTGTGCTGATCAAATTTACATGAGCAATGAACATTTGAAACAAGTCACCTGAAAACAGACTGTTTATAAAATCAAATCGGGGATAAAATGTTCTCAATGATTACTTTTTCAAGAATTATTAAAGTTCAGTTGTTGAAGTTTTGTCTGTCTCTCAGTGACCATGTTAAAAGGTCTTTCATTCATCTAAACAAAGCTATCGGCTAAAATCAGCAGTTCAGCGCCACATTTCAAGCCTTGAAGCAACTGATTAATAATTCATTCTTCCCGAGTTGCAGAGCTCAGAGGGTGATTCTCCATCCCTCGGAGACAAGATACCACGGACCCTGTTCAAACCTCCCCATACACAGAGCAGAGGCTCAGGAGACGCCGGGCGGAGATGATATACCTGTCACTGGGCCTTCCAGCAGCATTGAACAAGCGCCTGGTGTGAACCTTTCTGAAGTAATAACTTGCAACTGCATATTCCCCCGTCAGTAATGCTGAGCGTTCTAAAGTGCCGTAGTCAGGTCGCTGTCTCCTCCAGAGGATTTGGTTTGAATCGCACTTCCAAAATTTATTATTTTTAATTAAGAACTCAGTTTTTTTGACAACATTGTGAAAAGCTATGTTTCTTCCATGTAATTTCATAAAATTAATTTACTCTAATTAAAAAGGGTGATATCAAAGTTACTTCCCAAACGGGGAATGGAACCCAGTTGCTGTTGTGATATGAATGGTTCTGTGATTCACGATAGGTGTGCTTTAAAAATCTCGCACTGCTACGTTAAGCACAATTGTTTCGGTGTCAAAGAAGGGGATTGGAAATGACAATAAAAACGTCAGGCAGCGCACGCAGTGCGACAGATTCGAACTTCTGAAGAACTTGGTGGTGCAAAGGAACCGCTGAGCTAAAGCTGGCGCTGATCACAAGGCGAGAAACAACTCAATATAAGCAATGAGCTCAGAAATATCAGGAGCAGTGCAGTGCAGTCAATGTCAAAACCCTCCTTTGTCATTCAACAGAGGAAGAAGAGACATGGACGGGAGTCAGACACCACAAATTTAATTAAAGGCACAAATACAAGACACACTTATTCTCGAAACCGTTTCACTGTAACATTTTTCCACGTTATTTAAAATCTTATTGCTTTGAAACTGAAAATGAGGACCATGGCATTTTGTCTTCATTACTGATTCTAATTTTTGTGCATGGCAGCAGTAACTTGGCCTGTTAAATTTGAAAAAATTGCCCAGATTTTTGTCTCACCATAAATGAACATTTTGAGCCATTCTCTGAAAAGACAGTGTTTTTTAAATATTAGTTCATGGCATGTGGGAGTCGCAGGCTCAGCCAGCATTTATTGCCCATGCCTTATTGCCCTTGAGAAGGTAATGGTGGGCCGCCTGCTTGAACCGCTGAAATTTGTGTGGTGAACGTGCTCCTGCAGTGCTGTTAGGGAGGGATTTCCAGGATTTATTACCGATGCAGGATGAAGGAATGTTGATATACTTCCAAGTCAGGATCGCATTTTACTTGCGGGAGGGGGCCCGGGGCTTTCTACATCATGGTGTTAAATTGAACCTGCTGCCCTTTTCCAGCTAAGGGGCACAGCTCGCGGGTTTGGGAGGTGCATCCAAACAAACCTTCGTGAATAGCCGCAGTGCATCTTGTAGATGGCAAACACTGCAGGCACGTTACGTCGGTGATAGAGTAAGCGAAAGTTTAACGTGGTGGGTGGTGTACCAATCACGCTGTTGCTTTGCCCTAAATGTTGTCGAGCTTCTGGAGTGTAATTGAAGCTGCACTCATTGAGGCAAGTGGAGAGTATTCCGCCAAGATGCTGACTTGTGCATTGTAGCTGGTGGGAAGACTTTGGACAGTCAGGAGATGAGACATTCGCCGCAGAATACCCAGCCTCCGACCTGCTTTTGCTGCCACACTATTTATGTGGCTGGTCCAGTCAAGTTTCTGGTCAACGATGACCCACAGGATGTAGATTGTGGGGGATTCTTTGATGGTAATGCAGTTGAATGCCACGGAGCATTCGGCAAACCCTTGCTTCTCGTAGATAGGCATTGCCAAGCAATTGCATGGCGCGAATGTTACAAGCCATTTATCAGCTGAAGCCTAAATGTCGTTCAGGTTTTGTTGCATGTGGGAAGGGGCTGCTTCATTATTAGCGGAGCTATGAGTGGTACTGAGCTCTGTGCAATCTTCAGTGAACATAGCCACTTCTGACTTCATGTAGCAGGGACGATCATTGATGAAGGAGCTGAAGAGGTTTCCGCAGAGGACACTGCCAGAAGGAACTCTTTCAGCAAAGTATTGGTGCTGGGATGGTTGATTTCCAACAACCACAACCATCGTCTTCTCTGCTTAGTATCACTCCAACCAGTGGAAAGTCTCCTCCGTGATTCCCATTGGCATCAATGTGATAGCCATTCTTTCTTTTGAATAGACTCGTCGACTGCTTCAACCTCACAAGCCCCCGAGTTGTCTGCACTCCTCAAATTCTGCGCTCTTGAGCTTCACCAATTATAACTTCTCAACAATTAATGGGCGTGCCTTCAGCTGCCTGGGCCAGAAGATCTGGAATTACCTCCCTAAACCTCTCTGCCTCTCTAACTTTCTCGATTTGCTGAAGTCCGCTGGAAGCTGGTGATGAAAGCGGGCGTGAGAGGGAGACTGATAGGTGAGCGCTGCTTCTGATGGTGTGTGGTTCCCGGTGGATGTGGGCGGGGATTGTCACATCTTTTTATTCCACATATGCAGCATAAATAAATCTGTGTTTGAGGAGCCTTCATGTGCACAAACATCCGCTGCCGGCATCTTCGACCTCGTGATGCAACGGTAGCGTGTCTGACTCCAGATGAGAAGGCTGCAGATTTAAATCACGTCGGGTTCACGTTTCGTTTCGATATTGTGCTTCCAGAATTTATATTTTCTTTGCTGTATCACATTAACCTAACCCTTGCGCTAATGTCCGTCTTCCTGTTTCCAAAATGGCAAGTACACGTTAAAATGAACATTCTGAATCAGACGCCTCAAGTAAAGTGAAATTATTTTGAAATGACTTTGAAATTATTTGATTTTTAAAATAACATAAGAACGGAGGATTTAAGCCCCTCGAGCCTGATCCGCCATTCAATAAGATCATGATTGATCAGATATTGGCCTCAGCTCCACTTTCCTGCCGGCTCCCCATAATCCTTACATTTGTAACATCTGATTATCTCCACCATAAATATAAACAATTACCCAGCCTCCACAGCTGTCTGGGGTGCAGCATTCCAAAGGTTCACTACCCTCTGAGATCACAAATTCCTGCTCATTTCGGTTTTGAATGGGCGACCCCTTAGTCTGAAACTATGCCCCCTAGTTCTAGACCCCCCCCCCCCGCGATAGGAAACTTCCTGTTTGCATCTACCCTCTCAAGCCCACTCAGAGACTTAGGAGATTCCAAAAGTACACCTCTCATTCTTTTAATCGCCAATAAATTTAGGCACAATCTGCTGAACCTTTCTTCATAAGATAACCTCATGTACCTTATCTGACATGCCTCTAATGCAAGTATATCCCTCCTTCATAAGGAGACCAAAACTGTGTGCAGTATTCCAGGTGTGCTCATCGAGTCATAGAAATTTGCAGCACAGATGGAGGCCTATTGTCCCATCGTGTCCGCACCAGCCAACCAAGAGCTATTCAGCCGAATCCCTTATTCTGAAACTATGCCGCCTAGTTCTAGACCCCCCCGCGATCGGAAACTTCCTGTTTGCATCTACACTCTCAAGCACCCTCAGAGACTTAGAAGATTCCAAAAGTACACCTCTCATTCTTCTAATCGCCAATAAATTTAGGCACAATCTGCTCAACCTTTCTTCATAAGATAACCTCATGTACCTTATCTGACACGCCTCTAATGCACGTATATCCCTCCTTCATAAGGAGACCAAAACTGTGCGCAGTATTCCAGGTGTGGTCATCGAGTCATAGAAATTTGCAGCACAGATGGAGGCCGTATTGTCCCATCGTGTCCGCACCAGCCAACTAAGAGCTATTCAGCCGAATCCCACTTTCCAGCTGTTGGTCCGTAGTCTTTTCGGTTCTTTCATTTTAATTGCACGTCCAAGTAGTTTTAAATATGGTGAGGCTTTCTGCCTGCACCAACATTTCAGACAGTGAGCTCTAGATATCCGCCACCCACTAGGTGATGATATTTAACTTCATATCTCAACTAAACCGCGCCCAATTACTTTAAATCTATGTCCCTGAATGTTGGTCACGTGGCAAATGGAAACTGGTCCTTCCAATCCAATCTATCCAGGATCTTCATAATTTTGTACACCCCAATCAGATCTCCCACGCAGCCATCTCTTTTCCAAAATAATAAAAGAATATGTTGTCAATACTCAGCATTATAGGCAGTTACTATGGAGAAAAAAATGAGCGTTATTGTTTCAGGTCGGTCACCTTTCATCAAAACTGGAAAATGCTAATGATAGAACAGATTTCAATCAGGTGCAGAGGCAGGGAATGTTGGGAGGGGAGGAAAGATCAAAAGGGAAGGTCTGTGCTTTGGTGGAAGGCAGGAGCTGTTAAATCCTGCCTCGACACCTCGTTAAAATCTGTTACATCGCTAACGTCTTCCAGTTCTGACGAAAGGTCACAGACCGATACTCTGTTTTTCTCTCCACAGAAGCTGCCTTATCTGCTGAGTAGTTCCAGCATTTTCGTTTAGGTTTACAGCATTCTCTCTATTTCTCTCTATTTTGAAATTATGAACTAATTTATTTGGGATGTCTTTCCATTGTCCAAACAAGTCCGATTGTAAAATGTAAATTATATTTTGTCTTAAACGTCCAGTAGAATGTTAATAGAAATAAGAATTATGTAAGTGTGTATAAACATGGCAGGCGGCAACGTTAGAAGATTCCACAATTGTTTATAGAGAAACACACAAATTACTTTGATTAAACTGATAACATAACAATTTCGATTGGGTGTATATTTTTGAAATAGGTGATTAAAAACTGAGAGTATAATGAGGTTTATGTCCCACTAATTAATCAGGAGTACCTCATTCATTCAGCGAAAAACATGAGAAGAGAAATTCGTAAATTAATATCTTTACTACATCTTGTTAAAACAATTTCGATGTTATTATGATTGGTTTCCCAACACAGGAAGAAAGATGAATCGTTATATTCGTTAACTCATAGCTTTCCCTGCATTTTGTTTTTAATTCGGTGAAGCACATTGTGTATGTTTTGATCTGCACTTGTGAATAAGTGATTCATTTCTGACATGTTACATGTGGTGGTATTGGTACAAGAAAAACACGTTTATTAATGGAGGTGATTGCTGTTGGAAATTCGGGTCAGTTTTGTTCATTTCTCTTTAACAGCCTGAACTAATGAGCCACGGCATTTTTATTTGCGGGTTGGTTGTTTGCATTATGAATAATATTCTACTCACTGACATGGACGTTCTGGATTTCAGCACCATACGAATGGCAATATCCCTGCTGCTTGTGCAGATATTGATACGGTGAATGAGGGATAGGGTTAATACATTGACAACTTTAAAATTAATACAATTTGCAAGCATACATATGCCCCTTTCAGATCTCCTTGGGCTTTTGGCTAGGTTGTCGATGCATAACCATGTAACTGAGTGACGGTTCTGAAGTATTACCGCATATTTTGCAGTTCGTATCGTTCCCACACATTTTTTGATTAGTTATATTTTTAAACAGATTTATCTACATGACGAACTAAAAGCTAATAATTAATTATACTGCAACCAAACATGCATAATGGGCTTGTAAATAACAAAAGATTTTCTTAATAGATAAGAGTGCGCTGGTACCTCTTGGAAGGAGGGCTAAAAACCCTACCTAACTCTTGAAAATAAGAGCATAGATATGTTGGAAGTGCAAAGGGACCTTAGGGGTACACATACAAAAGTCACTTTGCAGCAATGGAGGATAACAAAGCCATACACATGCAAATGTAGCACTGTAGTTCCTTTGGAGAGGATTAGAATTAAAAGGAGAGTGGTTATCTAAAACCTGTATCGAATCTTGTGTGATTGCCTAATGAGGTGAAATTGTGGTGTGCCGATATGTCATAACGCTATATAAGATTTCAAGTGGTTGCTGGTGCTGTCGTTGTGGAAAATCTGTTCTAAATATTGTTGTTGTAAATTATGCCTTCGAGTGAAAAGCTCACACTAAAATAAGTTTCTGACACTCTCATTACAACAAAATATAGAGAGAACATTGGTGGGAAGTAGCTGAGTAGATATGGACGGGAGGAGCTGAGGATAATAGATTGGGAGGGAAGCAGCTGAGGGTAATATATGCGGTAAGGAGCAGCTGAGAATACTTGTTGGGGTGGGGAGCAGCTGAGGATATTGGGAGTGGTGAGGAGGAGCTGAGGATAATCGGTCGAACGGAGAGGGTCTGAGGACATTGGGTGGAGTGGGGAGGAGCTGAGGATATTGCGTGGGGTGTGGAAGAACTGAGGATATTGGGTGGGGTGGGGAGGAGCTGAAAATATTGTGCGGGATGGATAACGTCTGAGGATTTTCTGTGGGATGGATCTGAGGATATTGGGTCCGCTGAGTAGGGTCGGAGGAAATTGGGGTGATGGAGAGGAGATACGGATATTTGGTGCATTGTTAGATATGGAATGACACAAAGTGAGGCTGATGTAAATAGGGCGACGGTTATTGTAGTTGCTATAAATAATAATTCCACCAACGTTCCTGAAAAGCAGCGGTACAAAGTGACATAACGTAAGAAATAGGAGAAGGAGTAGCCCAATTGGCTCCTCGAGCCTGCTCCGCTAATTAACCTTACGAATTTCTCGTCAAATTCCCAAACCTCACACAGCTATAGATGTCTGCCTTGACTGAACATGATTGCTTTTTAATCAATAAACAGTTGCTTTTCATCCTATATTGAAGACGGTTTTGTCTAAAGGAGATTCCCAGTAGACGATAGGAGACATGCAGCCTGTGCAGTTGTTGCAAGTGATCTTTATTGTACATGAATGCCAGATAATATACTTTCTTGGTAATCTGGATATATACATATAGAAATATCCAATTATTGTTGATGATGATACAGATTTTGAAAAGGCGTTTGACAAACTATCACTTTACAGACTAGTTCATAAATTTCTACCCCATTGGATTAAAGGGCCAGGACAGCATGGACATCACAATGGCTGAGAGACAGATAACAGAGAGTATTGGTGACTGTTTATTGTTCAGACTGAAGGGTGCAATACTGCTGTCCACCTCACGGATCGGTGACAGCAGGACTACTTTTTATACATTTATTCATCAACTACATTTGCGTATATATGTATTATTTTATAGTTCATAGATGATACAACATGAAGAAGTGCAGTACACAATTCGGACAATAGTGATATACTGCAGGAGGTAATAGATAGACTGGTGAACATGAGAAAGATTAAGAAGATCATCGGTAAAAGGAACAATTAATTAACACTATTCAACTGAGTCTAATTCCTGCCTGTCAATTTATCGCCTCGCATTATTAACTGCTATATATTTAGCTTTGGTGGAGCAGCTAAAAACAATGAACGCGCTTGTTTTCATGTCTAGAGGGATAGAATTATAAAAGATTGAGTGGGCAAAGAGACGATTCAGTTGGCTGATTCCGGAGAAGAGGAGGTTACCTTATGATGATAGATTGAGTAGACAGGGTCTTTACTTTGGAGTTCAGAAGGATGAGGGGTGAACATATAGAAACATTTGAAATAATGAAAGGGACAGATAAGTTAGAGGGAGAGAGGTTGTTTCCAGTGGACATGGCGGCAAGACCTAGGGGGCACAGCCTCAAAATACGGGGGAGCCAATTTAAAACCGAGTTGAGAAGGAATTACTTCTCCCAAAGGGTTGTGAATCTGTGGAGTTCTCTGCCCAAGGAAGCAGTTGCGGTTAGCTTACTGAATGAATTCAAATCACAGATAGATAGAATTTTAATCAATAAGGGATTAAGGGTTATGGGGAGTGGGCGGGCAAGTGGAAATGATTCCACGGCCAGATCAAGCATGATCATTTTGAATGGCGGAGTCGGCTCGAGGGGCTAGATGACCTACTCATGTTCCTAATTCTTATGTTCTTATGTTATTATGGATCACTGTTATAAATCTTCAATAAAGTAATCGAGGTGCTCGTGAAAGTGCAAAGTGATTACCTGATATGCGACCAGAACTGAGGGGGTATATCGATCAGGAAATTTCGAAAAGGCCTGGATCTTTTCCTTACCAAAGGGAAGACGGAGGGAAGATCAGATTTTGTTCTTTCTGAATATGAAAGGCTTGGATAGGATAGAGGGAGACAAGATGTTTCAACTTGCGGGAGAGACTAAATCTCAGCGTCGTAGATTTACGACAGCCAAGCTCCAAGTCAGCATCGGTTTGTGAAAGGGAAATGATGCTTGACAAATCTTCTGAAATCTTTTGAGGATGTTTCCAGTAGAGTGTACAAGGCAGAACCAGTTGATATGGTGTATTTGGACTTTCAGAAGGCTTTCGACATGGCCCCACACAAGAGATTACTGTGCAAAGCTAAAGCTCATGGGATTTGCGGTAGTGTGCAGACATGGATTGATAACTGGTTAGCAAACAGGAAGCAAAGGGTAAGAGTAAATGGGTACTTTTCAGAATGGCAGGCAGTCACTCGTGGGGTACCGCAAGGTTCTGTGCTGGGGCCACAGCTGTTTACATTGTACATTATTGATTTAGACGAGGGGATTTAATGTAGTATCTCCAGATTTGCAGATGACGCTACGTTGGGTGGCAGTGTGAGCTGTGAGGAGGATGCTATGAGGCTGCAGAGTGACTTGGATATGTTTGGTAAGTGAGCAAATGCATGGCAGATGAAGTATAGTGTGGATAAATGTGAGGTTATCCACTTTGGTGGTAAAAACAGAGAGACAGACTATTATCTGAATGGTGACAGATTTGGAAAAGGGGAGGTGCAACGAGACCTGGGTGTCATGGTACATCAGTCATTGAAGGTTGGCATGCAGGTACAGCAGGCGGTTAAGAAAGCCAATGGAATGTTGACCTTCATAGCGAGTGGATTTGAGTGCAGGGGCAGGGAGATGTTACTACAGTTGTACACCTGAGGCCACACCTCGAGTATTCTGTACAGCTTTGGTCACTCAACATGAGGAACGACATTCTTGCTATTGAGGGAATGCAGATAAGTTTCACCAGACTGATTCCCAGGATGGCCGGACTGACATATCAAGAAATACTGGATCAGCTGGGCTTGTATTCACTGGAGTTCAGAAGAATGAGAGGGGATCCCATAAAATGTTTAAAATTCTGACGTGTTTGGACAGGTTAGATGCAGGAAGAATGTTCCCAATCTTGTGGAATTCTAGAACCAGGGGTCACAGTCTAAGAATAAGGGGTACGCCATTTAGGACCGAGATGAGGAGAAACTTCTTCACCCAGAGAGTGGTGAACCTGTGAAATTCTATACATCAGAAAGTTGTTGAGGCCAATGCACTAAATATAGTCAAAAAGGTGTTAGTTGTAGTCCGTACTACTAGGGGGATCAAGGGGTATGGCGAGATAGCAGGAATGGGGTACTGAAGTTACATGTTCAGCCATGAACACATTGAATGGCAGTGCAGGCTCGAAGGGCCGAATGGCCTGCTCCTGTACCTATTTTCTTGTTTCTATGTTACTATTAATAAATTCAACAGGGAATACAAGGCATCTTGACACCGACGCACAAAATGAGGTTTTCGGATAGAATCTTGGTCAAATTTTTAATTTTAAGGAGTCTCTTAAAGGAGGAGGAAAGTTAGAAAGGAATGGATGTTTAGAGAGAGCACGCAGAGCTTTTTGGGACCCAGGCAGCTGAAGGAGGAGGTGAGTTCGTGAGGTGGAGAGGTTTAGGAAGGGAATCCCAGAACTTGTAGCCCAGGCAGATGTCGGCGAATAGTTTGCGAGGTGGAAAGTTTTTGGGAGGGAGTCCCAGAGCTTGGGACCCAGGCAGCTGAAGGAGGAGGAGATTTCGCGAGGTGGAGACTTTTAGGGAGGGAATCCCAGAACTTGCAGCCCAGCAAGATGTAGGCGTAGAGTTTGCGATGTGGAGAGGTTTAGGGAGGGAGTCCCGGAGCTTGGGATTCAGGCAGCTGAAGGAATAGGAAATTTCGCGATGTGGAAAGATTTATGGAGGGAATCCCAGAACTTGGGGCCCAGGCAGCTGAAGGAGAAGCAGAGTTCTAGAGGTGGAAAGGTTTAGGGAGGACATCCCAGAGCTTGGGACCCAGGCATCAGAAAGCCCGTCTGCCTTTGGTGGAGCAGCTAAAATCGGAAGTCTGCAGCTAAATATTACATTTCTGGTCTGGAAACACTGGGGGGACCCGCCTCTGGGCTGCGCTCAGTTGTTCTGATTACTGAGTAATTATATAATTGAGGTAACCAGATATATCACCGCGCCCTTCAACTGCTCTCTGAACTTGGACTTGGTCACCCTGTAAATAAATGGGTTTGTGCAGCAACATAACTTCCACAGCATAATTCCTGCTTGTGCAGAGATATACAAAGGACCATTGGTTTCATAGCCACCTGCTTCTGTAATAATATAATATAAGACATCAACAACATATACCAGCCACAGCAGTATGAAGCTGCCGGATATGGTGAAGAGTAAAATCATAGACGTCCTCCTGCTCTCCATCTCTGGGTCACTGCTATTCTCTCCCTTGCTCTCACCCCTCAGTCCTTTACGGACTCGGCTGGCCACTAAAATGTGCCTTACCATCAGAGCGTTGAGCGACAAAATTAAACCGAATAAGAGCAGTGGGTTTAAAACTGTATCAAATCAAATAAATCCCCACCATCCTGGCTCAGTAGAATAGGTTGGGATTGGGATACATAACCATGGCACATTGTCGATTACCATCGCGGCTGTAAGTGTAAAGTAGTTGGGGACGTTTTTTAAACAGAGTAGAATGCCGTTGTTGCCAGAAACACAGCCGCAGATTTCCCGATGCAATATTTGGTTCTCAGCTTCGTGCAAGAAATGGCCACAAAACAATCAAAGGTGAAAGTGACGGTTAAACAGTCAGAAAATTCTGTCGGCGCATTGGAGAGGACAGCGATCACACTACACACAGGGTTAATATGCAGAAAACAGATTGGGAAATAATACCAATTGAGCTGCCTCAGTGTGACCTCAGTGGTGACAGCCAGTAGATCCGCCGCTGCCATGGCCGCCAGGTAGCGAGTGGTGCAGCTGGACAATCCGCACTTTCCCCTGGACAGGATCACAATCGCCACTAAATTCACTGTAATAAAGAGAAGAGAAAATAGACTATAAGTTACTGAACAAACATACTCGGTGCCTGAGTGCAGGCGGTAAGGGCTGGATTGTAAAACAGAAAGCTTTGGGTTTGGGTTCGGATCATTCCTACTGAGTCCTGTCTCCGTTTCCTTCGATGGACTGGAAGTCCGAATATCAATCTGTCTGAATTCCAGCGTGTGCTACCCATCAGCGAGAAAGGGCCTACACTGAGTACTTCAGTCTTCCCTACATCCAGTCCTCCGTCTATCCTGTCTGAAATTCCACTCCTACCCTTCCTTACACACACCGCCTACAGAACCCACTATGTAAATATTCAGACCCTTGTACATCTTGTCTGATACTATGTTCCTCCCCGTTCCTCATGCCCAGCGCCTATATAAGCCACCCTTGTTAATATCCATGCCTCAATATTTGAGCAAATTCAAAATACTGCAATACATATAACTTAAAAGTAACAATGCTGAAAATAGTCAGCAGATCAGGCAGCATCTTTGGAGAGAAAAACAGAGTTAACTTTTCATATCGATAAGATTTGTTCAGAAATGGAAGATATCGGAGATGAACAGTATTAATGCGATGATAGAGACAGAGAACAGTGGGGTAGGATGATGAGAGGTAAACGGGAAAATCTGTGATTGGCTTTTGGGCAAGATTTATTCAACGACAAATGTGATGAAGGTGCAAAGCTAATGAGGCAATTAAAGGAATAGAAGTTGGCCCCAGTGTTGATGTCACAGTCTCAGGATAAGGGGTAAGCCATTTAGGACCGAGATGAGGAGAATCATCTTCAGCCATAGAGTGGTGAACCTGTGGAATTCTCTACCACAAAAGTTGTTGAGGCCAATTCACTAAATATATTCAAAACGGTGTTAGATGTTGTCCTTACTACTAGCGGGATCAAGGGGTATGGCGAGAAAGCAGGAATGGGGTACTGAAGTTGCATGTTCAGCCATGAACTCATTGAATGGCAGTGCAGGATCGAAGGGCCGAATGGCCTATTCGTACAACTATTTTCTTTGTTTCTATGTTTCTTAATGTTTGCAGCATATCTGCGAGAGAGTGCAGCATAACAAATGTGCAGAGAAATGTGGTTAGACCACACTGTGTGGCCCAGCCGTACCTGCATCAGGGATCCCCTCCAGCCCAAGTCCCAGCCCATATCGTGTCCACCCCCAGTTGTGTAGACAAGCCCGCGAGGCCAATGCCAGGAATCCACAGAAGCAGCCCATAACTGCTACAGCCCCAGAGGTTAGAGTGCAGCAGTCCTACATCAGCAGCAATTGACGTCCGAGAAAGTGGAAGCGGAGGTTATGAACTGCAGTTTTGAAACTCAGTGTTGACTCCGCTACGTATCAGAATGCCGAATCGAAAACATTGGTGCTGTTCCTCATTGTGTTATGGAGAAACAAGTTCGGCGACTGAGAATAGAGTAGGAGCTGGAGCATATTGTAGGCAGTTGCGAAAAGTGTATGAAGCTAAAAACCGGTGTCGGAGGGTGAGAAGAGTGAAGAATGCCAAGGACTGAGTAACAGCATAGGGGGCCAGGAACATTGAATATGGCCGAGAACTGACGAGAAGTGGAAGACGCCAAGTACAGATGAACAATGTTGGCAGCAGAGAAGAGAGGAAAAATGTAGGAGGCCGAGTACAGCGGAACAGAGCAGGAGGCCAATTACAGTGAAATCGGCCGAGAACAGACGAACAGTGTTGGAGGCCAATAACAGTGAAGGAGGCCGAGAACAGAGGAACAGAGTAGGAGGCCAATAACAGTGAAGGACGCCGAGAACAGAGGAACAGAGTAGGAGGCCAATAACAGTGAAGGAGGCCAAGAACAGAGGAACAGAGTAGGAGGTCAATTACAGTGAAGGTGGCCGAGGACAGAGTCACTATGTCGGAGACCAATTACAGTGAAGGAGGCCGAGGAGAGAGGAACAGTGTAGGAGGCCAATAACAGTGAAGGAGGCCGAGGACAGAGGAACAGTGTAGGAGGCCAATAACAGTGAAGGAGGTCGAGAACAGAGGAACAGAGTAGGAGGCCAATTACAGTGCTGGAGGCCGAGAAATGAAGAACAGAGTAGCAGGCCAATTAAGGTGAAGGAGGCCGAGAAAAGAGCTACTGTTTCTGAGGGCAATAACTGAAGGAGGCCGAGAACAGAGTAGGAGGCCAATTAAGTTGAAGGAGGTCGAGAACAGAGGAACAGTGAAGGAGGCCAATTACAGTGAAGGAGGCCGAGAACATCGGGACTATGGAGGATACCACTTACAGTGAACGAGGCCGAGAACAATTGAAGAGTGTAGGAGGCCAAGAACGGTAAGAAGGGCGAGAACATAGGAACAGTGTAGGAAACCAGTACGTTGTATGGCGCCGAGAACTGATGAACAGTGCATGAGGACAGAATGGTGCATGAGGCTGAGAAAAGAGGAACAGTGCATGAGGCCGAGAACCGTGCAGAAGGCTAGGAACAGATTAAAAGCAAAGGACACCTATAACGGAGGAACAGCGTCGGAATGTGAGAACAGATAAACAGTATAGCGGACAGCGAGCAGCAACTCAGTGAAGGAGGCCGAGAACAGAGACACAAACCTGGGAGCGGGATCTAAAATTAAATTAGCAAATGAGCTGAAGCTCAGTGTGACGCTGGTGGATTGAACAGAGGCGTTCAGCAAAGCAATCACGCAATCTGCGTTTAGTCCTCCCCAGTGTAAAGGAAACTGCATCCTGATCAGCCAATACAGGAAACCAAATTGATTGAAGTAAAAGTCTATCACTGTTTCATGTGGAAGCAATATTTGGGGCCATGGCTGTTGGGACGGAAAGACGGGAAAGGCAGGTATTGTTACTCCTGTGCTTGCAAAGCGAGTTGCTGGGGAAGGGAGTGATGGAATAGTGGACGAGTGTATCGCGGGTGCAAGGGAGCGCAGGGGAAGATAGGTTTGTTACTGGTCTTAGCTGGCTGTGGCGAAAAAGTTAGAGGACAATTGGTTGGATGTGCAGGCGGGTGGAGTGGAAGGTGAGGTCAAGTTGAAAGCATATACGGTTCTTGCTGAAAAGGTGATGGCAGAAATGCAGGATTGTCAGCGTCGCGGGCACTGTCCACCACAGAGGAGGTGAGTCCTTGGATTAGAAGAATGAAGTCTTTTCAGATGCATAGAAACATAGAAACATAGAAAATAGGTGTAGGAGGAGGCCATTCGGCCCTTCGAGCCCTGCACCTCGATTCAATGAGTTTATGGCTTAACATGCAACTTCAGTACCCCATTCCTGCTTTCTCGCCAGACCCCTTGATCCCCCTTATTTTTCAATATATTTATTGAATTGGCCTCAACAACTTTCTGTGGTAGAGAATTCCAAAGGTTCACCACTCTCTGGGTGAAGAAGGTTCTCCTCATCAAGCTCCTAAATGGCTCACATTTATCCTAATACTGTGACCCCTGGCTCTGGACTTCCCCAATATTGGAAATATTCTTCCTGCATCAAACCTGTATAAACTCGTCAGAAATCTAAACATTTCGATGAGATCCCCTCGCATTCTTCTGAACTCCAGTGAATACAAGCCAAGTTGATGCAGTATTTCTTGATATGTCAGCCCCGCCATCCGGGGAATCAGTCTGGTGAACCTCCGCTGCACTCCCTCAATAACAAGAATGTCCTTCCGACAGTTAGGAGAACAAAACTGTGCACAATACTCCAGGTGTGGCCTCACCAAGGCCCGGTACAACTCGAGTAATTCCGCCCAGCCCCTGTACTCAAATCCGCTCGCTATGAAGGCCAACATGCCATTTGCTTTCTTGAGCGTCTGCTGTAACTGCATGCCAACCTTCAATGATTGATGTGCCATGACACCCAGGTCTCTTTGCACCTCCACTTTCCCGAATCTGTCACTGTTCAGATAATAGTCTGTCTCTTGTTTTTCCCACCAAAGTGGATAACCTCACATTTATCACATTATACTTCATCTGCCATGCATTTGGCCACTCACATAACCCACCCAAGTCACTCTGCAGCCCAATAGCATCCTCCTCGCAGCTCACACTGGCACCCAACTTAGTGTCATCCGCAAGTTTGATACTACCTTTAAACCCTGGCCTAAATCATTAATGTACAATGTAAACAGCTGTGACCCCAGCGCAGAACATAGCGGTACCCCACTAGTCACTGCCTGCCATTCTGAAAAGCATCCATTTACTCCTATTCTTTGCTTCCTGTCTGCAAACCAGTCCTCAATCCATGTCAGCACAGTACCCACAATCCCATGTGCTTTAACTTTTACATCTTTAAAATTGAATGCAGAACAACTTGGAAGAACTACAGATCAGTTCACATAATGGCGGTGCTGTGAAAGATAATGGAATACTTCACAAATAATATAAAAACAATAAGAAACACAAAGATAATCACAAAATCATAGAATCATTGAAGGTTACAGCACGGAAGAAGGTCATGTATGCCCATCGTAACGAGCCGGCCAACAAAAGGTTATCCAGCCTAATCCTACATTCCAGCTCTGCTTAAGGCAGTTCAAGTGCACATCCAAATATTTTTCAATCAGTTTTGTGTTTCTGCCTCTCCCTTCCTTTTAGGCAGCGTGTTACAGTCGCCCACAACCCTCTGCAGTGAAGAAGTTTGCCCTTAAATCCCCACTACTCTTTCTTCAAAATACTTTGAATGTATATCCACCTGGTTGCTCACCCCTCTGTTAAGGGAAATAAGCCTATATCTAGGCCCCTCATTGAGCTTCCCCTTTTGTTTTAATGAAAATGAACCCAGCCTATCCTATATGTCCTCATAGCTAAGATTCTCTACTCCCAGAAACATCCTCGTAAATCTCCACTGTGCCCTCTCCAGTGCAATCACGTCCTTCCATTAATGTGGTGACCATAACTGCACACAGATCTCCAGCAGTGTTATACAGTTCAAGAATAACCCATCTGCTATTATATTCTATGCCTCAGCTAATAAAGGCTAGCATTCCGTGTTCCTTCTAAATCACCTGATCCAATTTGTCTGCTACCTTCAGGGATCTGTGGACATCCACTTCCAGGTCCCTTTTTTCCTCTACACTTCTCAATGTGCCACCATTTAATGTGTATTCCCTTTTTTGTTAGTTCTCCCCAAATGCATTAACTCACACTTCTCCGGATTAAATTTCATTTGCCACTACTCTGCCCACCCGACCAGTTGATTGGTATCTTCCTGTCGTCCGCATATATTCGAAAAGCAAAGGTCATGCTTGACCAGTCTTCTTGAAATCTTTCAATATGGATCAGAAACAGTAGATGAGGGTAAGGCACTGGAGGCAATATGGATTGATTCATAAATATTCCTTCGATAAGATACCACATTGCAGAGTCATGACTAATCACTTCGCAAGTGGAGTAAGACGACAACAACAGAATGGTTAGTGAGCTGGCTACACAAATAAAAAAGGGAGTTAGGGAAAAAGGCATTTACTCAGATTAGCATAACGCGAGAAGTGTTGTTTCACAAGGAGAGGAGCTGATAACTGAGTTGCTCAAAATTTACATAAACGATATTGAATCGAGCAGGAAAAACACAAATTCAAAATTTGCAGGTTTATACAGAGGAAGAATGCAGTTTGAGGCGCTGCATTTCGGTAGGAAGAAATATTGCTTGCTAAATTAGAGCCTGGAAGGGGTAGAGGGGCAAAGATTTTCAGAGGCATAATTTCAAAAATCATTTCCTGCAGCAAAGCACGTGAACACGGACATCGAAATGCAAACAAAGCTCTGGGATTCGTTGCTAGAGGAATTTAATCAAAAACAAAGAGATTATTATACAATTGCATATCACCATGACTATATCATAATTAGCGCAATGTATTCTACTCTGGCCTCCATATTTCCAATCCGTTATAGAGACTCTGGTGAGTGTGCAAATCGTGTAAAAACATGATAACACAACTTAGATTATCATCATCATTCAAGGTTGCACAGGCTGGGCTGTTTTATTTATAAAGGAGAAGGCTGAGGGCTGGCCTGAAAGAGGCGTTTAACATTATGAAATGCGAACATAAGGTAAATATTTGCACTGATGACTTCAGCCCAACCATGTCGATAATCGATGTAAAATGTTCAAGAACAAATCAGTTAAGTAATTGATGAGAAATGTATTGACTTTGGGAAGGGTGAGAATGTGGAACTTACGACAACTTGGAGTACTTAAAGTGATGAGCAGGTAACGGGGAGTGATACCAGTACACAGGGCCATTTAAGGCTCTGTGAGACCTGCGGCTAACAGGAGCGAAGGCCCTATATTAATCCTATATATTGCATACAATTCATAAAATCATCAAACAAATATAATTGACTATTTATCCAAATTTAACAACTGACACAAATTAACGTTATGTACATTAAAAAATCAGCATACAATTCAAACAGAGAATAGTTTCTTCCTCGATTTAAACAGTGATATAAACGGTAATAGGCAGAAAGACTGGTAAGATCCTGGTCTTGACTGTGGAAAACCAAGTGCAAAAATCAAAGCCATGTACATTAAAAATAACAGCACAAACAGTATACAGTTGAAGCAGAGATTGGATTCTTCCTTGCTTCAACTGCGATATCAAACAGCAAATTCTCTGAATACGTCTCTTAAACCAAAGACTGGTTTCTTCCTGTACATTTGTCCTATGAACAGCATACGTAACTCTCCAGGTAATTTTTGGGAGGGATTTTTAACTCATTCTGATTCTCACTTAATTTTACATACACAAAGAGCAGTAACGACATTATATTTTGTACATCTGAAGTTAGAACTTGCATTTATATATGACATTGCTTAACCAACCTTGTGTCAAAGATTTACAGTTACTTATATAAAAATTAGGGCCGCACATCGATGGCCTAAAGAATATGAGGGACGAAGGCCTCATTGGCCTTTGCAAGTACATAGGCTAGAATGCAATAGAGTTTTATGCTGATAGGGTTACATGAAGAGTGGTGGGAAGAGGCAAATATGCAGCATAAACGCCGGCATTAATTAATTAGAAAAATGGCCTGTTTTGCACTGAACTTTCGATGGACTTATTCGTATTTACGTACAAACTAACAACAGTCATCAATTATATCACAGCATTGCAGATATTCAAATGGTTTATTTAATGAACCATTGCACTATTTATTTCATTATTATCAATTTAATAATGTTATTATTTACTGGCCCCGGACGGACCATGTATTATGAAAACCAAATGTGTGTGTTTTTCAGTTATACGTAACTGTCCTCTCTTTGCTTAGGGCATCATTATCTGGGCGGAGACTTGAATCATAATTAGTAAGCGGTTCGTCAAACTTTAAACTGTTACAGCAGTGGAATAGTCAATCACATCAGCCCAATATTCATTCTGTGCAATAGCAGGATCACTAAATTCAGCACACATGACCCACAGATTCTCAGGACCGTGTGGGGGGGTAGAACATTAATCAGCACCAAAAATGTAAAGTGTTGGCACTAACTATACTTAAATGAAGAATAATTCAACATACATTGTAGTTGAATAATGTAACGTTGCTGTGATGCACTGTAAATGTCAGTAGATAGTTATCATGTGCTTCTATTGGTTGAGTTCAATAGGAAAGAGAGCAACACCAATGCACGTATTCTCAACCATCTTCAACATTCTCATTTGACATCGACAACATTCATAAAATACACATACCGCTCTTTTGCATGCAGAGATCAGTCACCTAAAGCAATAACTGAAAAGTAGAAGCAAATTACTTCACACCAGAAAGTGAGCCACACTCAGTACATCCAGCAGAGAAAGATGAGAGGGGATCGCATAGAAACATAAAATTATGAAGCGATTGGACAGGTTAGATGTGAGAAGAATGTTCCCGATGTTGCGGAAGTCCAGAAAAAGTGGAGACAGTCTTAGGATTAGGGGAGGGCATTTAGGACTGAGCTGAGGAGAAAACTCTTCAATCGGAGAGTTGTTAACTTGTGCAATTCGCTACCACAAAGAGTGGTTGATGTCAGTTCGTTGGATATATTCAAGAGGGAGTTAGATATGGCCCTTACGTCTAAAGGGATCAAGGGATATGGAGAGCACGCAGGAAAGGGGTACCGAGGGAATGATCCGCCATGATCTTATCGAATGGTGGTACAGGCTCGAAGGGCCGAATGGCCTACACCTGCATCTATTTTCTATTTTGCTGTACTCACAGTAACACATGATCACTGGGCTATGATGTTCAACACAGGTTAGTAATCAGCACTCAGTTCATCCCACAATGACAGACTCTCCCATAAATATATGGTCACTGGGATACGGCGTTCCACACCAGTTGGCGACGCACACTCAGTAAATTCCACATTGAACTACACTCCTTTAAATACATGGTCACGGTATGTTTTACAGACGGGCTTGAGACCCTCACACAGTACAGCTGTGTAGGGACAGACACGGCCATTCCTACCTTCTATCAGAGAGATTGGTATACTGAGGACTGATTCAAAAGTACACGATATTCCACTAAGGGCAACAACTTGATAGTTAAACAAGCCTGTAGTTACAAACATGAATTTATATTCAGCTGAGTCAATGGAATCAAATCGCAGAGGATATTGAGAATGCTTGACGCAACAGAATGAATTCACGGAGCTCGTGTCTTTAAAATCGTGACCACTACACCAGCGTGTAACATTACCAGTCATAGATCGAAATCAGAGACCAGCTCAGACACAGATTTACACAACTTCAATGGTTATATTCACTTCCCATAAACACCAATAACGGCAACGATTACATAGTATATTTTCTTCGCACTGTAAAATGTTTGATGCATTTTTTGTGTGAAGCGATGTGACCCTTTGTGCTGCAGGCAATCTCCAGGAATTATATTCTGATATGATACATTCCCAGCGCCTTAAATTTATACCCTGCGGTATCTCCATGGTGACACGGAGGTTGCAATATCGCTCAACCTAGTTATTTTAACAATTTGATCAAACAGATTACGACAAACAGATAGGTCTCTGTTGTCATGGAATATATTCAGTGCAGAGCTTGAAATTTAAAACCCCAAAGACTGCACAATTCTGATCCAATTAATTAAACGTTGAAAATCGTCATCTGCATTCTGCCAGCAATGTGGTTGTTGTATAAATCACAATCAGGCCCATCTTTACATCGTATATTTTTTCAGTACAGTATTTCAATCTGCTGTGGCCGTTCAGTAATTCCAATCCCAATGTTAGAGTGGCCGGTCAGGCCTGTTGTATTCGACTCTGGGATGCAGCTGCCCTCCTTAACTCTGGCCATTCAGACAAACAATTAAAGTGATTAATTTATGTCAATCGTCCTCAAACGAATAAAGACACTCAAATAATAGAGCCCCTCAACGTAATACATCCCCTCCAACTAATACACACTAATGCAACGCCTCGAAACAATACCGCCACCCAAACTCGTACAGCACCTCACACTAACACAGCCCATCATGCTCATATATTGCCTCTTACTCATAGAGTAATCTAAAACTGATCCAGCACCTCAAACTCACACAGCATGTTCTACTCATACGGTACATCAAACTGATATTTCCAGTTGTCAAACAGTAGCAATTGGAGTGCCGGAGTGATTGGTGCTGGGACCTCATATACTTACAATGATTTGGATTCAAGGACCGACTGTAACGTATCCAAGTTTGTTGATCTTCCAAAAATGGTTGCGACAGCAAAGAAATCTTGAAACGGATAGAGAGAGGCTAAGTGATTGGGAAAACATTGGCACATAGAGAATAATGTGGGAAAAAGTGGAGATTTTCCACTTTGGCAGAAAAAATAGAAAAGCAAATTATAATTTAATTGGAGAAAAAGTGCAGAGTGCTGCACTACAGAGAGACCTGTGAGCCGCTGTGCATGAAGCACAGAAAGTTAATATGCAGGGTGAGCAAGTAAGCAGGAAGGCAAATGGAATGTTGGCCTTTACTGCAAGGGGGATGGACTAAACAGCAGCGAGGTCCTTTTACAACTGTACAGGGCATTGTACAGGCCACACTAATGTACTGAGTACTGTTTTGGTCTCTGTTGGTGGGAAGAATATAATTGCATTGGAGGCTATTTCGAGACGGTTGATTCCGGAGATGGGGGGGATTGATTTATCAAGTTAAGTTGAGTAGGTTGGGCATATGCTCACTGGAGCACTGAATAATGAATGTTGATCTTATCGAAACATGTGAATTAATGAGGCACTCGACAGAGTGGATGCAGAGAGGATATTTCAACTCATAGCGGAAAGAAATAGTTGGGTACATCGTCTCAGAATAACGTCGATTGATTAAAACTGAGATGAGGAAGAATTCATTCACTCCAAGGGTTGCATAGCTGTGGAATACTCTGCCTCAGAGAGCTGTGGATGCTGGACCATTGATTATATTTAACGCGGAGATAGACAGATTTTTCATGCGATATGTGAATGAGGAGTTATGGGTTAGCGGAAAGGTAAGTGCAGCTCACTCCTTTTTCAGAACTGCCACGATCTTATTAATTGGCGGAGCAGACTCGAGAGGCCAAGTGGCCCAGTCATGATTCTATCTCTTTTGTTGTTATGTTCTTGAATCTAATACAGCCATTCAACTAATAAAGAACCTTAAATTAATACAGTCCCGATACACTAGCATATACACTCAAACTAAAACTGAACCTCAAACTGATAGAGAAGGTCAAACTAGTACAGATCGTCAAACTAACAGACATGCAAAAACTAATACAGATCCTCAAACTAATACAGAAAGATAAACTAATAGAGAACCTGAAGTTAATACAAATCCTCAAACCAATAGTGAACCAGAAAGTGATGGAGAATCTCAAAATAACACAGACCCACAAACTAATGGAGAACATAGAAGCATAGAATCATTCAGAATTTTAGACAGCAGAAGGAGGGCATTTCGGCTCATCGTGTCCGCGCTGACGTCAATTATAAGAACTTACGAAATAGTTGTCAGAGTAGGCCATACTGCCCCTCGAGCCTGCTCCGTCATTTAATAGGATTATGGCTGGAGACCAGGCACAGTCACAATTATACACACTCACACACACTCACGCACACTCACACTAACTCACACATATACTCACACACTCAAACACACACAGACACACACACACTCAAGCTCACATCTATTACACACACCTTCACAGACACACTCACAGTCTCGCGCAGTCTTGCACACGCTCTCACACACTCTCACACACACATGCATATTCCCGCTCACACAAACATTCACACAAACAGTTACACTCACACACACACTCACACACGCTCTCTCACACACACTCACACTTCCACAGACTCACATGCACACAGTCACACACACACAGGCACGTACACTCACGCAATCACACTCACACACACACGCATACATTCACACACACAAACATTCACACACACACAGTCACACTCACACACACACTCACACACGCTCTCCCACACACTCTCACGCAACCTCACACACGCACAATTTCACACACTCTCACACACACTCACACAAAAACTCTCACTCTGACAGACACTATGACAGACACAATCACACATACTCTCACACACCCTCATACACACAGATTCTCACACACTCTCACACACATTCATACACACATTCTCACACACTCTCACACACTCACATACACTCAGTCACACACACACATGCACGCACACTCACGCAATCACACTCACACACGCACGCATACATTCTGACACACAAACACTCACACACACACAGTCACACTCACACAGTCACACTCACATAAGCTCTCTCACACACTCACACACTCACACACACACTGATATTCGCACAATGACACTCACACACGGACACACGCACAAACACACACACACAGAAACACACACACACTGACACTCACACACACAGACACTCACACACACTCACATTCACAGATACACTGATGCATCCACTGACACAGACATACTCAGAACTACACTAACACACTTATACTCACATATAAACACTCTCTCATGGGCATTCATTTTTGAAAGAGTTGCAGCCCGGTTGTGTTACTTTTGACGGCGTCACTTACTGGCAGTGGCTTCCATGCGTAATGAGGTTTCCTCTGGAGTGGACTGAACGAGACCCTCTCCCCAGCGGACCGACCGAGATCCTCTCCCCAGGGGATCGACCAAGAACTTCCCAAGGGAACTGATCGAGACCCTCTACCCAGGGGACTGAATGAGACCCTCTCCAGAGTGGATTGTCCGAGTCCCCATCCCCAGGGGACCTACCAAGTCCCCCTGCCCAGGGGACCGACTGGAAACCTCTCCAAATGAGACTGACACAGACCACTGACCAGGGGACTGAATGAGACCTCGTCGCCAGAGGACTGACCGGGACCCATCCCCAGCGGACAGACGGAGACCCGAACCAGAATTTGGACGCAAGGGGTTCACTTGAATTTTCTGTGTTTATTACCTGGCGTTTAATTCTGTCTCTGGGCCCTTGTTTTGTTATCTCGGGTTAACATGTTGCAGATTGGATAGTCTGGATTTTCTTCTCATTGGAACAGAGGAGTTTGAGAGGAGACCTCATTGAAACATCGACACATAGAAATTACGTGCAGGAGCAGATCATTCGGCCCTTCAAACCTGCACCGCCATTCAATAAGGTCATAACTGATCATTCAACTTCAGAACCCCTTTCCTCCTTCTCTCCATACCCATTAATGCAGTTAACTGTAAGGGCCATATCCAAGTCCCTTTTTAATATATCTAACGAATTGGCCTCAGCAACATTCTGCGATCGTGAATTCCACACGTTAGACACTCTCTGAGTGAAGAAGTTTCTCCTCATCTTGGTCCTAAATTGCTTAATCCTTATTCTTCAACTGTGACCCCTGGTTCTGGAACTCGCCAGCAACGGGAACATTCTTCCTGCCTTTATCCTGTGCAATACCGTCAGAATTGTCTATGTTTCTATGAGACCCCCTCTCATTCTTTTAAACAAAGTGGATACAAGCCCAGTTGATCCAGTCAGTCCAGCAATCCCAGGAACCGCCTTGTGAAGCTTCGCTTTACTACCTCAATAGCAAGAACGTCCTTCCTCAGATTAGCAGACCAGAGCTGAACACAATATTCCAGCCGTGGCCTCACCAATGGTCCGTACAACTGCAGTAAACCTCCCTGCTTTATGCTGAAATCCTCTAGCTGTGAATGCCAACATGCCATTTGCTTTCTTCACTGCCTGCTCTATCTGTATGCAAAACTATGTGTACAGGTGTACAAAATATTGAGCGGCCTGTACATAGTGGAGAATAAGGGCCAATTTCCATTGGTGGAGTGACTAGTAAGCTGGAGCATATTTTAAAGGTGGTTGTTGAAAAGTTTAGAGGGGTTTTACGAGGTGTTTCTTTATGATCGGTATTGCGCGTATCTAGAACTCACGGTCTGAAAGAGCGATGGATGCAGAAAGCCTCACCGTATTTAAGACATGGTTGGATGGGAAATTAAAGTGCCGTAACCTGCAGGTTTACCGACGTGGAGCTGGTTCGTGCGATTAGACTGGAAATCCTCTTGTTGGCCCGTTAAGGTACGATGGTAAGTACTGCAGATAATGGAATACGGCCACGGCCATCTTCTGGATTGTTTCGATCGCCTGCATTGGTTCGAGACGAATTTTCCTAGACTTCTTTCCACTAAATTGTCCTGGAGGTTTAAATCTGATTATTCCTCTACCAGTCGATCACATGACTCGAGTTGGTGTGGAGAGCAGAATGTTTCAGTGTGAGGGTGTAAGGCGTGTCGCAGTTGTGTGGGCGGACTGGTTGGGCAGTGTGCTCCATGCCTTTCCGCCATTCTTCATTCTTCACAGCTGTATAGATAACATTTAGGGCCACTGACCGAGGGCCGAGTAGATATTTGACGGGCAACGCAGATACGATGGGCCGAACTGGCCTGCCTTTGCACTGTAAATTTCCAGGTATCTAAGTTTCTATTCGATTGCGGCCCTTGTGTTTTAAAGAGGTTAACGCCGGGCGTTAAATTGCTCGGCTGGCAATGTAAAAACACATGTTAACTCGCTGACTGCTGAACAGGACCTGAGAGGAGAGTATGGATGGAAAGGTGAACGCATGGATGAAGAGTACAATGTAATGCACCTGTTTGGGAGTGAGGCGACAATCTGGAGGGGACATGGTGGCAACTTGAGGGGGTTTGATTGATTAATTCGCGAGATAATATATCAAGTGGTAGGATGGTGGGTAACCAAATGAAACAGGTTTCCAACAATTGGCAAAGTAAACTGAGCAGAGATGAGGAGGATTTGTTTTATGCGTTGTGTTGTTCTGCTCTGTACACTTGTTAAGAAATAGTTTGCAGGGCTACAGGGAGAGCGAGGCACTGATTGGTCCCTCAACCAAGCAGAGAGTGGATGGACCGAATGGCCTATATGATTCTCTGAATTGTTGCAGGTTTATGGGGCTATTTCCCGGTAATCTGTGGGATGGTATTTTTAGAGTCGCAGCTCTGCTCTTCTGTTCCCACTCAGTCTCACCATCGTGTGTAAATTGCTTTTCCATCCTTCGAGTCGGGCCCACAGGCGGACAGTTCATGTCGATAGGTCATTTGGAGAAGGAACCTTTATTTAATATATTCAAACTATGAAGCCAGTTGTGATAAAAATAACAAGCAGATCAGCCTCGAGCTGCAGTATGAGGTAGAGTTTTATTAAAACAACACCGGGACAAGAACTACTTGCATTTATATAGCGGCTTTATTGTATTGAAACGTTCCAAGTTAAACCTGACACTGAGCCACGTGAAAAGATGTTCGGACAGATTATCATAAGTTCAGTGAAAGTGGGTGGTTTTAGTCGCGTTTGAACGAGCAGGAGCTAGGTGGAGTAACGAAGAGGTTTCAGTCGGAAATTCAGAGTTCAGGACCTTGGCAGCTGAAGTCATGGGCGCCAATGTGATCAACATTGAGAGCGCCCAACAGCTTGCAGCAGTGAAGAGATCGCGGACGGTTATCGGGACACTTCTTGCAGAGTCTGACTCTTCACTGGGAGTGACACACACTGTAGACAGGGACACTTGTTACACAGTCTGAATCCTCACTGGGAGAGACACACACTATAGACAGAGACACTTGTTGCACAGTCTGAACTCGACGTTGCATTATTTTGGCATGCATAACGCCCACTTATCGTCATTTTTTAACGCTGAAATGACGTGTAACGCACATATGTCGTCCATTTTGCCCCAAAATATAAAGTAACGACCATTTTTTGGAAATATACGACCGAGCGTTAATATTCGCATGTGTTTCTTCCTTCGTGAAGACAGAACCAAAGTATTTGTTCAATTGGTCTGCCATTTCTATGTTTCCCATTATAAATTCACACGATTCTGACTGCAAGGGACTTAGGTTTGTCTTCACTAATCTTTTTCTCTTCACATATCTATAGAAAATTTTGCAGTCAGTTTTTATGTTCCCAGCAAGCTTCCTCTCACACTCTATTTTCCCCCTACTAATTAAATCCTTTGTCCCCCTCTGCTGAATTCTAAAGTTCTCCGAGTCCTGAGGTTTGCTGCGTTTTCTGGCCAATTTATATGCCTTTTCCTTGCATTTAACCCTATCTCTAATTTCCCTTGTTAGCCACTGTTGAGACACCTTCCCCGTGTTATTTTTCCTGCAGACAGGGATGAACAATTGTTGAAGTGCATTCATGTGATCTTCAAATTTTTCCCATTGCCTATCCACCGTCAACCCTTTAAGTATCATTCGCCAGTAAATTCCAGCTAATTCACGTCTGATACCATCGAAATTACCTTTCGTTAAGTTCAGAACCCTAGTCTCTGAATTAACTGTGTCACGCTCCATCTTAGTAAAGAATACTACCATATTATGTTCACTCTTTCCCAAGGGGCCTCGCACAACATGATTGCTAATTAGACCTTTCTCATTACACATCACCCAGTCGAGTTTGGCCAACACTCAAGTTGGTTCCTCGACATGTTGGTCGAGAAAACCATCACGCACATGTGATCACCCAGGCTACAAGAACCGTCCAGGAGTTCGCACATGGCACAGTATTTGCACTCTATGGGATTGAGCTTCCACACCATGCTTCTATTTATTTGGCTATGAACTAAACTAGGAGCTTCAACAATTTGACTGTGATATAAACATAAAACTAGTAGACAAAAACACTCCCGCGCTACTCAACAATCAGCTGTTTTCCTTGAGCTGACGTCATTATGACAACACGCTTTAGAGTTTTGTATTCGATCGAATGTGAATGGTTCATGTTGGCTAGTTGTCTGCATTAGAGATGGTGAGTTTGCGCACTTTGGCTGTTTAATGCAGAAAGTGCGACGCTTCCAAACTAAAAGAGCTTGTTTTATCTTCAGTTCATGTATTAAATTTATCATAAAACTGTTATGACGACATTAAGTTCATGACATACAAATAAGTCAACGATACAATTCTTTATAAGAGTTTGGAAAAACATTTCGGTGTTTTGTCATAGAATCATCGAACCATAGAAGTTTTGAGCATGGACGGAGAACATTTCGGCCCATCGTGTCCATGCCGGCCACCAAGAGGCTATCCAGCCTAATCCCACTTTCCAGCTCTAGGTCCATATCCCTGCAGGTTATGGGAGTTCAAGTGCACATCCACGTATTTTGATATCTTGTGAGGAGTTCTGCCTTTAGCATGCTTTCAGCCAGTGTGCTGCAGACACCAACAACACTCTGCGTAAAAGAGTTTCCCCTCAAATTCCCTCTGAACCTTCTACCAAATATATTAAATTTATCCCTTGGTAGTTGACGCCTTATCGGTGAGAAATATGACGTTTCTATCCATTAAATCTAGGCCCATCATAATGTTATACACCTCAATGATGTCTCCCTTAATCTCGTCTGTTCCAATGAACATAAATCCAGCCCATCCAATCTGTCCTGATTACTTACATTCTTCATTTCCGCCAATATCATCCTAAAGCTCCGCTGTGCCCTCTCAGGGCACTTATGTATTTCTTGTAATGTAGTTACTTCAATTGCACACAGTAATCCAGCTGTGGCTTTACCAGTGTTTTATCCCATTGAAGCATAATCCCCCTGCTCTTGTATTCTGTGCCTCGGGCAACATCGGCAAACATTCCGGATGCCTTCTTAACCACCGTATCTAACTGGCGTGTTACTTTCAGGCATCTGTGGACATGTCCTCCAGCTCCATTTCCTCCTCTGCACTTCCCAGTATCCTACCATTTCATGTGTATTCCAATTCCTTATTAGCCCTCGCGAAATGCAATGCCTCACACATCTCAGGAAAAATTCCATTTGTCACTATGCTGCTAAACATGCTCTCAACTGAATAATGTACGTCGAGAGGCACCGCTAAGTTTGTGGTGGTGGCCCTCGAAATCGTGGTCGAGGATCCACGATGCCGATGCGGGCCCATTGCTCTGAAAAATGTCTTGGTTGTCATGTATGTTTATTCAAAATGGATTGAAAGTGGAATATTTTCTGTAAGCAAGTCCACCGCCACCATCGAAAGCCAATGAACCATCTTTGCAACACACGGCCTACCTGATGTATTAGTCAGCGACGATGGGCCATGTTTCACCAGTGCTGAATTCAACGAATTCATGAGGCTCAATGGGATCAAGCACGTCTGATCTGCCTCATTCAAGCCCGCATCCAAAGGCCAGAGAGAATAGGAAGTTCAGACCGTCAAGCAAAGCTTGAAACGCGTGTCGCAAGGCTCCCTGAAGACCGGACCATCCCGAGTTCTGTGCAGCTACCGCACCAGAACCCTGTCGCTCACCTGGGTTCCCCCAGCAGATCTGCTCCCGAAAAGGGCGCTCAAAACTAGGTCCTCCCTTGTGTACCCTGATGCCTGATCTCCATGATGAAGTAGAGGGCCGGTGGGACCAAAAAAAGTATGTATCATGATCGCGCAAATTTGTCACGCGATATTGGAGTCAATGATCCTGTGTTTGTAGTCAATTATGGACATGGTGCAAACGGCTCGCTGTCACGGTCACAGCCAAAGAAGGGAGTCTGGTTTTTCAGATCAAATTAGCCATTGGACTAACGTGCAGAAAACATTTGGACCAAATCGAATTTCGGTTCGCTAATAGGTCCGAGCAACCCGAAGAGGACACCACATACATTGACACGCCAAACTAAACGCAAAAGCTTCTATAGATATGTTAAGAGAAAAAGATTAGTGAAGCCAAACGTAGGTCCATGTCGTCAGAATCAGATGAATTTAAGATGGGGAACAAAGAAATGGCAGACCAATTGAACAAATACTTTGGTTCTGTTTTCAGGAAGGAAGACACAAATAACCTTCCGGAAATATTGGGGACAGAGATTCGAGTGAGAAGGAGGAACTGAATGAAATCCATATTAGTCAGGACATTGTATTGGGGAAATTGACGGGATTGAAGGCCAATAATGCCCTGCGGCCTGATAGTTTGTGTCCTAGAGTATTTAATGAAGTGGCCCGAGAAATAGAGGATGGATTGGAGATCATTTTTCAACAGGCTCTCGACTCTGGATCACATCGTGTGGACAGGAGGGTAACTAATGTAACACCACTTTTTTTTTTTAAGTAGAGAGAGAGAAAACGGGGAATTACAGACCCGTTAGCCTGACATCAGTCGTGGGGAAAATTTTGCCATCAGTTACTAAAGTTGAAATAGCAGCGTTTTTGGACAGCAGTGACAGATCTGTCCAAGTCAGCATGGATTTATGAAAGGGAAATCATGCATAATAAATCTTCTGGAATTTTTTGAGGATGTAACTATTTGAGCAGACAAGGGGAGAACCAGTGGATGTGGTCTTTTTGGAATTTCAAAAGGCTTTTGACAAGGTACCATACAAGAGATTTGTGTGCAAAATTCAAGCACATTATATTGGGAGTATTGCTGTGGATAGATAACTGGTTAGTAGACGGGAAGCAAAGAGTTCGGATTAACGGATCATTTTTAGAATGGCAGGGAGTGACTAGTGGGGTGCAGCAGGGCTCAGTGCTGGGACACGAGCAATTGCAATAAACATCAATGATGCAGATGAAGGAATTGAGAGTAATATCTCCAAATTTGCAGATGACACAAAGCTGAGTGGCGGTGTGAGCTTTAAGGAGGATGGTAAGAGGCTACTTGGTGATTTGGACAGGTACGGTGAGTGGACAAATGCACGGCAGATGCAGAGTAATGTGGAAAAATATGAGGTTATCCACTTTGGTGGCAAAAACATGAAGGCAGATTTTTAGCTGAATGGCGGCAGATTAGGCAAATAGAAAGTGCACCGATAGCTACTTACCATGCGACATCAGTCATTGAAGGATGGCATGCAGGTGCAGCAAGAGGTGAAGCAGGCAAATGGCATGTTGGCTATTCATTGCCAGGATATTTGAGTAAAGGAGCAGGGATGTCTTACTCCAGTTATACAGGGTCACGGTAAGGCCTCACTTGGAATATTGTGTTCAGTTTTGGTGGCCTAATCTGAGGAAGGAAGGAATTGATATTTAGAAAGTGCAGCGACGGTTCACCACACTGATTCCCGGGATGGCAGTTCTGACATATTCGGAGAGACTGGATCGACTGGTCCTTTATTCACTTGAGCTGAGAAGAGTGAGAGAGGATCTCATAGAAACATACAAAATTATTACGGGATTGGACTGATTAGATGCAGGAAGAATGAACCCGATGTTGGGGGAGTCCAGAACCAGAGGTCACAGTCTGAGGATAATTTGTAAGCCAGTTAGGACCGAGATGAGGAGAAACTTATTACTTCAGAGAGTTGTTAACCTTTGGAGTTCACCACCGCAGAGATTTATTGAGGGCAGTCCGTTAGATATATTCAAGAATGAATTAGATTTGGCCCTTATGGGAAAAGGGATCAAGAGGTATGGAGAGAAAGCAGGAAAGGGGTACGAAGTGAAAATTTAGCCATGAACGTATTGAATGGTGGTGCAGGCACGAAGGGCCGAATAGCCCCACTCCTGCACTTATTTTCTATGTTTGTATCCATCTATAAATCCACGTCTTTCTTTTATAAAATCTATGGAGCACTAGCTCCAAGCCAAATATATCCTTCCAAAGACAAGGAAAGGCGAAATCTGATTCATGGGATAGTTCTTACTATTTAAGATGATGATTTCCAGCCTGCGTTTGAAAGGTTCCACACAATGGGATGTTGGAAAAAAAACAACACTGAGGCAATGTGTGAACATGGGCAGGGAATTGAGAGGAGGGATACTGGCGATGTTCCCCAATTGGCAGACTGTGAATGGTCGTGTCCAGCAGTGATCTGTATGAGTGCCTCAGATTTTCATTGTAAATAAAATGACTTAGAAGAAGGAATAGTGAATCATATTACCATGGTTACACTAAGTTGGTGGCAAACAAAGTAATGAGAAAGGAAGCAGATGATTTCAAATGAACAATGATTTTGTGGGCAAAACTAAACCCGTCTGATTCACAAGTTTGGGACTGGAATCGGAAAATCGGGAGTTTAATGACATATTGAAAACTTTTTCAATTAAATATATGTTTTGAGTATTTTCGGTTAGAGAAACGTATGTGAAAGACATGCTTTGCAGCAAGTGGGATGGAGCATTTCAGCTTGCCGCTGAACACTTCTCTGTGGGCGCTGACGTAAGCAAAGGTTTCTGTCGTGTAACGGTTATCACTTTAGCATCACACGCAAAAGATGCCCGGTTCAAGCAAGGGCAGAAATATTAATTTAAACAATACATTTGCTGTGAATTACAATATAACATAAGTGATCCCTGGTTCCTTGTCGAATGAGCAATGACCATTAATAACAGTCTCCACAAATACAGAGTGTGTATCAGATAGGGGATAAAAATTAATCAATAATTTAATTTTCCCTAATTATTAAAGTGTAGTTATTGATGTATCCACTGTCCCTCAGTAACTATGTTAGCATCTATTTGCTAAACAAAGCTATTGGCAAATCAATAGTGATTAATCTCACCGCCCCCCCCCCACCCCGCCCACACCCCACACACTCACAGTATAATTTATTGCATGTCATTATTATAAAAGATTGTGAATTTAGTGTGTTGCTTTCCGAATCCTGGCTCCCTCTGTGTACGCCGAACAACCAAATGACCAGGAAACAAATTAAAGTGTTTATCAAAATTTACGACATTTCTTACGTTTTTTCTTGTCGTTTTTGAGCTCTTTATTCTTTTTAGCTCATAATTCCGCATATTATCGTGATGAAAAATCAACAAAATACAATATCTCCCAGCCGCGCCTCGGCTAATACCGGCAGATCGAAGCATCTCTTCCCCAGTTCCAGAGCTCAGAGGGTTAAATTCCATCCCTGGGATGCACGTTAGCGGATCCGGGCCCTACATACCCATACACCGTGCTTAGGCTCCGGAAAGTCCTGGGGGGGAGAAAATCCCGCTCACGGGGCCGTCCAACAGCACGGAATAACCGCCCATACTGAAAGGTTCTACATGTGCAACTGATACGTTGCAATTATCGCCCTTTTCAGACAAGGTGGCCGAGCGGTCTAAGGCGCTGCGTTTTAATCACAGTCTTCTCTGGAGGCGTGTGGACGATTCCACTTTTGACATTCATTAGATTTAATTGGATGCAGCCATTTCTCTTATTGCCTCTCCATTGTGAGATCACCACTTGCTGATTGGTTCCCTTGGAGGAAATACCACACCTTGAAATTTCTCTTGAATTTTAAAATGCCAATGCTCAGCTGAACTTTGAACATTGTGAGATGATTCATTGGCCTTCTGAAGTCAGAATGAATACATAGCTCAGACAACCGAAGTCCCTCCTTACCCAGCGTAAGTGCCTCCCTCCCGCAGTCGTCGAGGTCCCTTACCCAAGTGCAAATTCATTCTTCCTCAGCCTAAGTCTCTGGGCCAAGCGCAAGTGCATCTTAAGCACCCCACCACCACCACAAACGACCCCCAACCCCGCCCCACACAACCGCACGCCGATAGATATGCGCAGTCTTATTTGAACCAAGTGTTGTGACCTCTGGATTACTTCCACTCCAACGATGTTGGGTTGGGTATAAAGGGGGTTGGAACAACATGGTTTTCATTCCCCGAGTTTCCAGTCTCCCCACTCCCAAACCATGCTCTCTGGCCACAAAATAATCTCGCTCTCTCTCTCCCCGCAAAATCTCTCTCAATCTCTCTCCCCCTGTTCCGCCAACAACCAGGCTCTATCGATCCCCCCTACGTGAAGCTCGCTCTTCAACTGACCCCCAACAACCAGGCTCTCTCTCCACCCCCCGACCGCCCAACAAACATCATCATCATCATAGGCAGTCTCTTTAAATTGAGCAATACTTGCTTGCACTCAAAAGTGAGTTCTTAGGTGACTGGACAGTCTAATACGAGAATAATAGTCTCTGTCTCAGGTGCGATAGGATGGGTGTGGAATCTGGTTTGCAAAGCGTTCCTTCCACTGCTTGTGTTTGTTTATTGCATGCTCTCGATGACGTGACTCGATATACACAGCGCCCTCCCGAATGCTCTTCCTCCACTTCGGGGAGTCTTTGGCCAGGGATTCGCATCTGCCTGTGGCGATGATGCATTTTATCAAGGAGGCTTTGAGGGTGTCTTTGAACGTTTCCTCTGCCCACCAGGGGCTCCATTGCCTTGTTGTTGATCAGAGTAGAGCGCATGCTTTGTGAGTCTTGTGTCAGACGTGCGAACAACGTTGCCCACCCAATTGAGCTGGTCAAGAATGGTCAGTGCGTCGATGCTGGTGATGTTGGCCTTAACGAGGACACTAATGTTGGTACGTCTGTCCTTCCAGGTGATTTTCACAATCTCGCGGAGATAACGCTGGTCTTATTTCTGCAGTGATTTGAGGTGTCTGCGATATATGGTCCACGTCGCTGAGCCAGACAGGAGGGCGGGTAACACTAAAGATCTGTAGACCATATGCTTATTGCCAGAGTTGAGTACCTGACCTTCGAACACTGCATTGACGCACTGGAGTTGGTGTTGACCCTCATCGTCGATGTCTGCCCTTGATGATAATAGGCTCCCGAGGTGTGGAAAGTGGTCCAATTTGTGCAAGGCCATGCCGTGAATTTTGATGACTGTGCGATAGTACTGTGCTGCGGGAGTGATTTTGCTGGATGACACTTGTCTTACGGTAGTATAGTGCAAGGCCCAAGCTTTCATATGTCTCGTTGAAGATGTAGACTATGACATTGAGTTCAGACACTTAATGTGCGAAGACACAAGCTTGGTGCACTGACTGTAACTCGCCAACAGAAAATGGGACAGTCTTGAATCTGGCCTGCAAGCGACGAATGTTGAACAGGTTCCCACTGGTGAAATAGGTTACATCAATTCCAGAAGGTAGCTTGTTGAGTGTGAGGTGGAGCACTGCAGCGATTAAGATCAAGAAAAGGGTTGGCGCGATGACGCAGCCCTGCTTGACCCCGGTCCGTATATGGATTGTGCCTGTGGTGGATCCGTTTTTCAGAATCACGGCAAGCATGTCGTCGTGGAGGAAGCAGAGGATGGCGAGAAACATTTGGGGGGCAGTCGAAACGGAAGAGGACGATCCACAGTCCCTTGTGGTTAAGAGTGTCAACTGCCTTTGTAAAGTAAAAATAAAAACATGTACAATGGTTGGTGCTGATCACTGAATTTCTCTTGCAATTGTCATGCTGCAAAGATCTTGTTTGTTTTACCCAGCAGTGGATGAAATCTGCTCCGGGAGGAGCTCCACAGCCAGAGGGAGAAGACGGTTGAGGAGGACTTTAGCGAAGATCTAGCCAGTGGCTGATAACAGGAAGATTTCTCTGTATTTGCCGCTGCCCACTTGTACCCCTTTTTCTCTCCCCACCCAACAACCAGGATCTCTCTCTCCCCCACGATCCCCGAACAACCAGACTCGTTCTCCCACACCCTCCCATCAAAGAGGCTCTCCCCCATCAACAACCAGTCTCTCACCACTCATTCAACAACAATGCTCTCTCTCTCATCCACCAGAAAAGAGTTTCACTCTCTCATCCCCCCAACAGGGCTCCATCTCCTTTAACTGCCCCACCTCCCCGACAACAAGGTTCTGTCACACGAGAACATCAAGGCTCAATGTGCTCCGCATTCCCCCCAAATACAGGCTCTCTCTCACACCCCCATCAACCAGGCCCTCTCTCCATCCCGCTCAGCAACCAGGCTCTCTCTCCACACTCACTCGCCCACAAGAATCAGGCTCTCTCCTCCTCCTGTCCGAACTACCAGGCCCTTCCCACGCAACATCCAGGTTCTCACTAATTTCCCCGCGCCACTTTCATCCAGCCTCTCTCACACGCACCCGACAGCCAGGCTTTCTCTCCATCCATCCCGCCAAGCAACTAGTGTCTATCTCCGCCCACCGCCCCCGCAACAACAAACATGCTCCCGCCCACGAACAGGGTTCCACCCTTAAACAAAAGCCAGGCTCTCTACCACGCCCCTGCTACAACCAAGCTATGTCTCCCACGGACTCCAACAACCAGGCGCTATCTTCCTACCCCGCCTCCAACAACCAGGCTCGCTCCACACACACCCGCAAAAACCAACCAGGCTAATCGCGCGATGCCCCAAAAATCAGACTTCTCTATCTCCATTCTCCAACCAACCCTGCAGTTCTGTTCGCCTCATTGCAGGAAGGATGTGATTGAACTCGTGAGCGTGCAGAGGAGATTTACTCGGATGCTGCCTTGAATGGAGAAATTTAGTTTTGAGGACATATTGGATAGGCTCGCTTTGTTCTTATTGGAACAGAGAAGTTTGACGGGATACCTCATTGATGTTTACACAATATAGAGGGACGTGGACATAGTGGATAATAACGCCAATTTCCATTGGTGCTGAGGTCTATTACGAAGGGGCATAGATTTAATGTGGTGATGGAAGATTTAAAGCGGATTTTAGTGGGGCTTCTTTCCGCAGAGGCTTGAATATAACCTAAAATCACTGCCTCGAAGAGTGGTGGTGCAGAATGCCTCACCACTTTTAAGAGATGGTTCGATGCACACTGAACATGCCGTAAGATGCAGGGTTAGGGACCGCGAGTTGGTAATTGGGTTAAGAACATAAGAAGATAATAATTGGGAACAGGTGTAGGCCATCTAGCCCCTCGAGCTTGCTCCGCCATTCGACAAGATCTTGGCTGATCTGGCCTTGGACTCAGTTCCACTTACCCGCCTGCTGCCCGTAACCCTTAATTCCCTTATTGGTTAAAAATCTATCTATCTGTGATTTGAATACATTCAATGAGCTAGCCTCAACTGCTTCCTTGTGCAGAGAATTCCACAGATTCACAACCCTCTGGGAGAAGAAATTCCTTCTCAACTCGGATTTAAATTGGCTCCCCCGTATTTTGAGGCTGTGGTCCCTAGTTCTAGTCTCCCCGACCAGTGGGAACAAACTATCTGCCTCTATCTTGTCTATCTGTTTCATTACTTTAAATGTTTCTGCAAGATCACCCCTCATCCTTCTGAACTCCAACGAGTAAAGACCCAGTCTACTCAATCTATCATCATAAGGTAACCCCCTCATCTCCGGAATCAACCCAATGAATCGGCTCTGTACCCATTGCAAAGCGAGTGTATCCTTCCGAAAGTAAGGTGTCCACAAATGCACGCAGTACTTCAGGTGCGGCCTCACCAATACCCTGTATAGTTGCAGCAGCACCTCCCTGCTTTTGTACTCCATCTCTATCGCAATGACGGCCAACATTCCATTCGCCTTCCTGATTACCTGCTGCACCTGCAAACTAGCTTTTTTGGGATACATGAACAAGGATCCCCAGGTCCCTCTGCACGGCAGTATGTTGTAATTTCTCCCCATTCAAATAATATTACATTTTACTGTTTTTTTTTTCAAGGTGGATGAACTCACATTTTCTGACATTGTATTCCATCTGCCAAAACGCAGCCCATTCGCTTAACCTATCTAAATCTCTTTGCAGCCTCTCCGTGTCCTCTACACAACACGCATTCCCACTAATGTTTGTGCCATCTGCAAATTTTGTTACACTATACTCTATCCCCTCTTCCACTTCATCTATGTAGATTGGGAACATTTGTGGTCGCACCACCGATCCCTGTGGCATAACACTAACCACCGATTTCCAACCTGAAAATGACCCATTTATCCCGACTCTCTGCTTTCTGTCAGCCAGCCAATTCTTTATCCATGCTAATACATTTCCTCTGACTCCGCCTAACTTTATCTACTGCAGTAACCTTTTGTGTGGCACCTTATCGAATGCCTTTTGGAAATCTAAATAAACCAATCCATCGGTTACTCCTCTATCCACCATGCTCGTTATATACTCAAAGAATTCCAGTAAATTAGTTAAACATGATTTCCCCTTCATTAATCCATGTTGTGTCTGCTTGATTGCACTATTCCAATCTAGATGTCCCGCTATTTCTTCGTGAATGATAACTTCAAGCATTTTCCCCACTACAGATGTTAAAATAACTGGCATTTAGTTACCAGCCTTTTGTCTGCCCCCTTTTTCAACAGAGGCGTTACATGTGCTGCTTTCCAATCCACTGGTACCTCCTCACAGTCCAGAGAATTTTTGTACATTATAACGAATGCATCTGCTATAACTTCCACCATCTCTTTTAATTCCCTGAGTTTCATTTCATCAGGACCAGGGGACTTGTCTACGTTGAGTCCCATTAGCCTGTCCAGCACTACCCCCCGAGTGATCGTGATTATCTCAATGTCTTCCCTTCCCACATTCCCGTGACCAGCAATTTTTGGCATGGTTTATGAGTCTTCCACTTTGAAAACCGAAGGAAAATAATTTTTTAAGTTCTCAGCCATTTCCACATTTCCCATTATTAAATCGCCCTTCTCATTTTCGAAGGGACCAACATTTACTTTAGTCACGCTTTTCTGTTTTATGTATCGGTAAAAGCTTTTACTCTCTGTTTTTATATTTTGCGCAAGTTACTTTCGTAATCTATCTTTCCTTTCTTTGTTGATTTCTTAGTCATTCGTTGTTGTTGTTTAAAATGTTCCCAATCTTCTAGTTTTCCACGAACCTTGGCCACCTCATTGGTTTTAAATTTGATACTCTCCTTTAATCCTTGGTTATCCACGGCTGGTTGTCCCTTCTCTTACCACCCTTCTTTTTCACTGGATTATATTTTTGTTGAGCACTATGGAAGAGGTCCTTAAAAGTCCTCCAGAGTTCCTCCATTGTGCCACCGTTTAGTCTGTGTTTCCAGTCTACTTTAGCCAACTCTGCCCTCATCCCACTGCAATCCCCCTTTCTTAAGCATAGTACACTCGTTTGAGACACTAATTCCTCACCATCAATCTTTATTACAAATTCAACCATACGGTGATCACTTATTCCGAGAGGATCATTTTCTCAGAGATCGTTTATTATTCCTGTCTCATTACACAGGAAAAGATATACGATCGCTTGCGACCATGTAGGTTCTGTAACATACTGTTCTAAGAAACAATCCCGTATGCATTCTATGGATTCCTCCTCAAGGCTACCCCGTGAGATTTGATTTGACCAATCGATATGCAGGTAAAAATCCCCCATGATTACTGCCGTTCCTTTTTAACATTCCTCCATTATTCCCTTGATTACCGCCCGCCGTACCGTGAGGTTATTATTTGGGGGCCTATAAACAATGCCCACCCTTGACTTTTTCCTCTTACTATCTCTAATCTCCACACACAATGATTCAACATTTTGTTCATTAGAGCCAATATCATCTCTCACAACCGCCCTGATATCATCGTTTATTAACAGAGCTACCTCACCTCCTTTTCCTTCTTGTCCATCTTTCCTAATTGTCAGATACCCAACTATGTTTAATTCCTAGTCTTTTCCTCCCTGCAACCACGTTTCTGTAATGGCCACCAAATCATACACCTTTGTAATGATTGGTGCCGTCAACTCAATTACTTTATTTCGAATTGCTGCAATGCGTTTCGGTAGAATGAATTAATACTAGTTTTTAAAACATTATTTTTGGTATGACCCCACTTGCAGCCCCTTTATATTCATACATATTGTCCCTTTCTATCACCTTATGGTTTGCACTTTCACCAGTGCTACTCTGCTCTGTCGCCTCCTCCCTTTTGCATTCTATCTTGGGCTCCTATTCATCTAAGCTCTCACCCGCTCTAACTAGCTCAGAGCCCTCTCCTGTGTTCCGAATACTCCTTGTATTGAGGCACCGAGCTTTCATGCTTGCCTTTTTATTACACTTTGACCCTTTAGAATTATGTTGTACAGTGGCCCTTTCTTTTTTTTTGCCTTGGGTTTCTCCGCCCTCTACTTTTACTCATCATCTTTCTGTCTTTTGCTTCTGTCTCCATTTTTTTTCCCTCTGTCTCCCTGCATTGGATCCCATCCCCCTGCCTTATTTGCTTAACTCCTGCCCAATAGCACGAGCAAACACCAGGATATTGGTTCTTGTCCTGCCCAGGTGCAGACCGTCCGGTTTGTATTGGCCTCACCTCTCCCAGAACCGGTTCCAATGCCCCAGGAATTTGAATCCCTCCCTGCTGCACCACTGCTCAAGCCATGTATTCATCTGAGCCATCCTGCGAATCCTACTCTGACTAGCACGTGGGACTTGTAGCAAACCCGAGATTCCTACTTTTGAGGTCCTACGTTTGGATTCAGCTCCTAGCTCCTTAATTTCACCTTGGAGAACCTCATCCCTTTTTTTAACTTTCTCGTTGGTACCAATGTGCACCACGACAACTGGCTGTTCACCCTCCCTTTTCAGAAATCCCTGCACCCCCTCCGGGTAATCGTTGACCCTTGCACCAGGGAGGCAACCTATCAACCTGGAATCTCGTTTGCACCCGCAGAAATGCCTGTCTATTCCCCTTACAATCGAATCCCCTATCACTATCGCTCTCTCACTCTTTTTCCTGTCCTCCTGTGCAGCAGATCCAGCCACGGTGCAATGAACTTGGCTGCTGCTGCCCTCCTCTGACGAGCCATCCCCCTCAAAAGTTCTCAGAGCGGTGTATCTGGTTTGCAGCGGGATGACCGCAGGGGACCCATGCACTACCTTCCTTGCAGTGCTCTTCCTGATGGTCTTCCATTCCTTATCTGACTGTGGATCCTTCACCTGCGGTAAGACCAACTCGCTACACGTACTACTCGCGTCATTCTCAGCATCGTGGATGATCCTGAGTAAATCCACCCTAAGCTACAATTCCGCAACGCGGACCGTCAGGAGCTGGAGGCGGATACACTGTCCGCACAAGTAGTCGTCAGGGACACCGGAAGTGTCCCTGAGTTTCCACATGGTACAGGAGGAGCATATCACGTGACCGAGCTCTCCTTCCTTGACTTCACCCTTCGATACACTTAAATTGGCGACAACAATGCTAAAGTTTACTCACTGTTAAAGAATCGAAATCTGAAAAGCTACTCACCAATCACCTGCCAATCATTTACCCCCTTGGCTGTGACGTCACCTTTCTATTTCTTTCTGCTTCTTTGTCGCCTCCTCCTCGACGCTGCCCGAACTCCTGAACTCGCGGCCTTTTTAGAGGCCTCCAACCCCGGACTGTCGCCTTCTCCTCGACGCTGCCCGAACTCCTGAACTCGCGGCCTCGATAACCTCTTGTAACCCGGCAGCTATAATGGTAAGTACTGCAGGGAAGCGAATAAGACCAGGATGATCTCTGGATTGTTTAGATCACCTGGATATGTCGGCGAATAATTTTCCCGGAATTGGCCTGGTTTCCAACTTGTGTTTGCATCTTCCGGGGATCCCATTTCTCCGGTTAGGGTGGAGTGTAGAATGTTTCAGTTGATGAGGTTTTGCAATTGTGAGGGATGGACTGGTTTTACTGGTGCTCTTTGCATTTCCGCCATTGCTCATACATTTATAGAGAACTTTGAGGGCAGCTGACTGAGGGCCGCGCGGCTTTTACTTGGCCAGCATGGTGACGCTGGGTCAAAACGGCCTCCTTCTGCGCTTTAAATTTCTATGTTTGTATGTTTCCACAACCAGGCTCGCTCTCTGCCCCCATCCCCAACTATCAGGCACTCTCCCCCTGCAAAAACCATGCTCCCATTTCCTGCACCCCAGAGAGAAGCAGGAACTCTCTACCCGCCCTCCCCCAACAACTAGGCTCTCTCTCCCCGCCTCCCAATAACCAGGCTCTCTCTCCCCAACCCACAACAACCTGGCTCTTTTTCCCCCCTGCCCAGCTTTAAGGTTCTCGCTCCACGCCTTCCCTCTAAACAACCAGTCTCTCTCTCGCTCCTCCCCGCCTCACCAACAACATCGTTCTAGCTGTTGAATAAGTACGGAGATGTTTGAATTCTTCAGCGAGAAACGGCACAGCGCCATATTCACAAGGGCAATTGGGGATGGATAACAAGTGCCCAGATTCCTTGCACATAGAAACATAGAAACATAGAAAATAGGTGCAGATTAGTCCATTCGACCCTTCGAGCCTGCCCACCATTCTATAAGGACATCATGGATCATTCACGTTAGTACCCCTTTCCTGCTTTCTCTCCCTATGCCTTGATCCCTTTAGCCGCAAGGATCATATCTTATTCCCTCTTGTATATATTCAACGAACTGGCATCAACAACTCTCTGCGTTTGGGAATAAACAACTATTTTAATGAAGCAGTTTCTCCTCCTCTCAGTCCTAAATGGCTTTACCCTTATCATTAGATTGTCTCCCTTGTTTCTGGACTTCACCAACATCGGGAACATTCTTCCTGTATCTAACCTGTCCTGTCCCGTCAGAATTGTATAAGTTTTTTATGAGATGCCTTCTCATCCGTCTGAACTCCAGTGAATAAAGGCCAAGCCGAACCAATCTCTCCTCATATGTCAGTCCAGCCATCCCGGCAATCAGTCTGGTGAACCTTCGCTGCACTCGCACAATAGCAAGCATGTTTTTCCTCATATTAGGAAACCAAAACTGAACACAATACTCCAGGTGAGGCCTCACCAAGGCCCTGTACAACTGCAGAAATACCTCCCTACTTCTATACTCAAATCCCGAGCTATGAAGGCCAACGGAGCAGTTGCCTTCTTCACCTCATGCTGTACCTGCATGCCAGCTTTCAATGAGTGATGTACAATGACACCCAGGTCTCGTTGCACCACCCCTTTTCCTAAGCTGCCGCCATTCTGATAATATTTTGCCTTCGTGCTTTTGCCCCCAAATTGGACAGCCTCACTTTTATGCACATTATCCTGCATCTGCCATGCATTTGCCCACTCAGCTAACCTGTCCAAGTCACTCTGCAGCCGCTTAGCGTCTTCCTCGCAGCTCATACCGCCACCCAGTTTAGTGTCATCTGCAAACTTTGAAATATTACATTCAATTCCAACATCTAAATCATTAGTAGATATTGTAAAATCTGGGGTTCCTGCACTTTGCCTTGCAGCACCCCACGATTCACCACCTGCCAATCTGAAAATGACCCGTTTAACCTGAGTCTCTGCTTCTTGTTTGCCAACCAGTTCTCTCTCCACGTCAGTACATTATCCCCAATAGAATGTGCTTTAATTTTGCACAACAATTTGTCGTGTGGGACCTGGTCAAAAACCTTTTGAAAGTCCAAATGCACCACAGCCACTGGTTTTCCCTTGCCAATTCTACAAGTTATATCCTCATAAAATGCGTGAAGATTTGTCTAGCATGATTTCCCTTTCATAAATCTGTGTTGACTTGGAACATTCCTGTCACTTCTTTCCAAATACGCTGTATTTCATCGTCAATAATTGATTCCAACATTTTCCCCACAACTGATGTCAGTCTTACCAGTCCATTCTTATTAGTTCTCTCTCTCTCTCTCCTTTTTTAAAAAGTGGTTTTGCATTAGCTACCATCCAGTCCATAGGAATTGATCCAGAATCGATAGATCGTTGGAAAATGATCAGCAATGCATCCACTGTTTCTATGGTCACGTCCTTATGTTCTCTGCGATGCAGACTATCAGATCCCGAGGATTTATTGGCCTTCGATTTTTCAATTTCCCTAAAAGAATTTGCCGCCAATAAATATATAATTCAGTTCATTCTTCTCACTAGACCCTCGGTCCCCTAATCCGAAAGATTATTTGTGTCTTCCTTCGTGAAAACAATACGAAAATATTTGGTCAAGTGGTTTGCCAATTCTTTGTGCGCCATTATAAATCAGAGTGATGTGAAAAGAAATTAGTTCTTAGTTTAAAAAAAAGGATCTCAGAAGCGGGATTTGAATCCACACTTACAAAGGAGATCGCTTGGCCAACCTGAGTATTGAATTGCTCTGTTTAAACTTATTGTTTCAGTATGGCTTAGTCCACACGCTTTTCAATTCTGCTGGAAGGCTGTGTGACCAACATAACATTTCCCCGGGGTTTTTCTGCGCCTGTGCTTGGTGTATGGGGAGGTTTCCATGAAACTTAGTATCTTGCAACCCAGGGATGGAGAATAACCCTCTGAGCTCTGGAACTGGAAAAGAGCAAAAAATGAATGAGTTTTTTCCGGTTTTGAAATATGGCTTAATTCTACTGTTATAAGCGTTACTTAGCAGAATGAAAGAAATGCTAAAATGGTCACTCAGTGCGGTCAAATGTTCAACAACTGAACCTTAATAGTTTGTGAAACTGCACTCACGGAGGAAGTTTTGTCGTCTATCTGATTTTACACAGTCTGTATTTCATGAGACGGGTTTAACATGTTTAGTGCTAATGCAACATAGCTCAACAGCAAAGAAACATTTTCAGCGAGCAGCTGAAATGCTGCTTCCCACTTTCTGCAAAAATTTGCTTTGACAAACATTTATCTGACTGGAGCTGCATAAAACAAAAATGTTCCTTTCCAAGACATTAAACTCACAATTTCCGCGACCATTCCCAATCATCTTAATCGGAGGCCTCAGAATGTTCAACAAAAAATAATCGCACAATGGAAGCTCCGAATCCATGACCTTGAAATTAAGAATCGCATGTTCTAACGACTGAGCTAGCCAGGCTTGCGTAAACTGAACCTTGATGTCCCTGATTACAACTAGGCGCCCTTTGGCTCCGCCACAGGGGATTAATTTGTTCTTCAGAGCATGACCCAGTTTCAACTGAATGCCAAGGTGTGCAAGGAAATCAACCATTAAAAGCCCTTTCAATAACCATAAGAAATCAGGCAATTTCCTTATCGCAGAGTGATTTTATTCCTTGTCAGTATCTCTTGTCTATTTCCAGTTCTTTCCCCATTCAGCCTATCAATCTGGCTCTGTTCAATTACACCATGGAGAAAAAATGAGCCAGACTTTCAAGCAAGCCTGTGGTTATTGTGAAGCAGCAAAGTAAATAACAATTCTGGAAGTATACGAATTTACCCCGATGCAATTTGAACACGTAGCCTTTTGATTTGAAGCCAGATGCGCTACTGATGCGCCACGAGGTCGCGTAAATTCGCATGCAATGAGGTTTCTCAACCACATTTCATTTAACCTGCATTGGTGTAATAAAAGGGCATTAAAATCCCCGCCTACTTCTACCGGGTTTCAGAAAGCATCAGAAGCAGCATTCAGCTGTCAGTTACCGTCTGACGGCCGCTTTCATCAGATGTTTCCAGCAGACTGCAGCAAATCCATTTAATCGCTGGGAAGGTCGAATAATTATTGCGTTGTTTCCAGCTTTGAAATGCGGCTTAGATCTGCTGGGATTAGTCGATAGCTTTCTTTTGCAGGCTAAAACAAATGCTGACATTGTATCTAGCGGAAGGTCGAAACTTCGATAACTTAATTTAATAATTTGGGATTCTTTAATCATAGATGAAGTACTATCCCCTAATGGACTGTACACACTCTGTATTTTAGGAGACTGGTATTTAATGTTTATTCCCTATGCGACAATCTACCATGGATTGCTTTTGTTTAGTTACATTGCACAAAAGATTTTTAAAAAAGATAATGTTTCTGCCCGGGAGACTTTTCGCATGCGCAGCGACTGTGATAACTGCTACACTAAATAAACCCCTGCTTAACTCAGCACCCAATGAGAAGTGTTACACGAAAACCTGAAATGCTGAAACACTTTCTGGAAAAAAATTCCGATCACAAAAATTTCTCTCATCGAAACTGCACAAAGCGAAAATGTTTCATTAAAATTCATTAAACACCCAAATTTCCGCGTCTGCATTTTCTGGACATGTCCAAGAACTGATAACGATTTACGATCAGAAATTTGCCAGAATCCCTGTGGTTAATCAAATTGCTTTTGTTGGTTGATTTCCTTCCAACCCATGGAATTCAGGAGAACCTCGTTCAAGATTTGAAGTTCAAGGTAACCCCATTTGGTGCAGCCACCATGCGCCTGGCTGAAATCAACGACAAAGACATTCAGCTTAAGCAAGCTCAGAGAGCTCAGTGAAAATGAGACATTTCATTACAAGATGATGGTTTTGAACCTCACGTTAGCGAATTATTTTCTTTAATCTTCTGAATCTGTTTGTGGAGGCAGAAGACGTGGGTACGATTCTTAATGGATACTTGGACTCTTTTACCAAAAAAGAGAGGGACAATGCAGACTTTGCAATGAGGGAGAAGAATTTTGAAATATTTGACGAGATATACATCGGGATAGAGCAAATATTAAGGAGTTGAACAGTTTTGAAAGTGGATACATCTTCAGGCCCGGATGAAGTGCATGCCAGGCAATTAAGAGAAACGAAAGACAAAAAGCAGTGGCTCTTTACATCTTTCGTTAACCACGGATGGCTATGTTTGCTGTTGCAGCCTTTCCTCCTCACTGGAATATATTTTTCTTTAGAGTTATAAAATATATCCTTCAAAGTATACCACTGTTGATCAACCGTCCGACAATGTAATCTATTTTAACAATCCACTTTAGCAACGTCTGAAGTACCTTTGCAATCTCCTTTATGTAAATTTGCTGTGCTGGTTTGACAACGAACTTTATCGCTCTCCATCTGAATTTGAAATAAACCCTGCTCTGATCACTCATCCCAAGGGGATCCTTTACTATGAGATTCTTCATTAATCCTGTCGGATTTAACAGGACCTGATCTACGATAACATTTAGAGGCATCTCATTCAGAAGATTTTGTGCAGTTGCAGAAATTGGTGAGCCTATTGACATGGAAAAAATCATTGTTGTTATGTACAGTCAGAGAAATGTTTGTCAAATGAATTTTTTGCAGAAAATGAATTCAGCATTTGAGCTGCTCCCGGATCACTTATCTAAGTGTGCTGATGAAATTTGCATGAGCAATGAACATTTTAAACCAGTCTCCTGAAATCAGACTGTTTATAAAATCAAATAGGTGAAAAAAGTTCACAATGATTACATTTCCAGAATTATTAAAGTTCAGTTGTTGAACTTTTGTCTGTCTCGCAGTGACCATGTTAGTATGTCTTTCATTCTGCTAAACAAAGCTATCGGCTAATATCAGCAGATCAACGCCACATTTCAAACACTGAAGCAACTGATTAATAATTCTTTCTTCCCGAGTTCCAGAGCTCAGAGGGTGAGTGTCCATCCCAAGGAGGCAAGATACCACAGACCAGGGTGAAACCTCCACATACACCGAGCAAAGTCTCAGGAGACACCGGGCTGAGATGATATATTGGTCACTGGGCCTTCCAGCAGCATTGAACAAGCGCCTGGAGTGAACATCTTTGAAGTAATAACTTCCAACTGCATATTCCACCGTCAGTATTACTGAGCGTTCTAAAGTGCCGAATTCAGATCGTTCTCTCCTCCAGATGCTTTGGTTCGAATCGCAATTATGAAATGTATTGTTTTTAATTAAGAACTCATTTTTTTGACAACATTGTGAAATGCTACGTTTCTTTCATGTAACTTAATATAATCAATTGACTCTAATCAAAAAAGGTGATATCAAAGTTACTTCCCAAAGCGAGAATGGAACCCAGGTATCTGTTGTGATATGACTGGTTATGTGACTCAATATAGGTGCGATTTAAAAATCTCGCACTGCGATGTTAAGAACAATGTGTTTCGGTGTCAAAGAAGGGAATTGGAAATGAAAACAAAAACGCCAGGCAGCGCCCGCAGTGAGACAGATTCGAACTTCTGAATAAGTTGGTGCTGCGAAGTAACCGCTGAGCTAAAGCTGGCGCTGATCACAAGGTGAGAAACAACTCAATATCAGCAATGAGCTCAGAAATATCAGGAGCAGTCAATGTCAAAACCCTCCTTTCTCATTCAACAGAGGAAGAAGAGATATGAACGGGCGTCAGACACCACAAAGTTTAATTAAAGGCACAAATACAAGTCACAATGAATTTCGAAACTGTTTCACTGCAACATTTTTCCACGTTATTTTAAATCTTACTTTTTTAAATCTGAAAATGAGGACCACGGGATTTTGTCTTAATTACTGATTCTAATTTCTGTGCATGGCAAAAGTAACTTGTCCTGTTAAATTTGAAAAAGTTGCCCTGATTTTTCTGTCACCAGAAATGAACATTTTGAGACATACTCATAAAATACAGTGTTTTTTAAATATTAGTTCATGGGATGTGGGCTCGCTGGCAGAGCAAGCATTTATTATCCATCCCTTATTGCCCTTGAGAAGGTGGTGGTGGGCCGCCTGTTTGAACCGCTGAAGTTTGTGTGGTGAATGTGATCCTGCAGTGCAGTTGAGGAGAGATTTCCATGATTTATGAGCCATTCACGATGAATGATGATGGTATTCTTCCAAGTCAGGATCGCTTGTTACTTGCGAGAGGGGGCGGCGGACCTTCTCCATCATGCTGTTCCCATGAAACTACAGTCCTTGTCCTGCTAAGGGGTAGAGATCGCGGGTTTGGTAGTTGCATCCGAATCAACCTTCGTGAGTTGCCGCAGTGCATCTTTTAGAAGGCAAACATTGCAGCCACATTACGTCGGTGATAGAGAGAGTGAAAGTTTAAGGTGGTGGGTGGTGCACCAATCACGCTGCTGCGTTGCCCTAAATGTTGTTGAGCTTCTGGAGTGTAATGGAAGCTGCACTCATCCAGGCAAGTGGAGAGTGCTCCGCCAAGATGCTGACTTGCGGTGGTGGGAAGACTTTGGAGAGTCAGGAGGTGAGATACTCGCTGCACAATACCCAGCCTCTGACCTGCTCTTGCTGCCACACTATTTCTGTGGCTGGTCCAGTCACGTTTCTGATCAATGATAACCCATAGGATGTTGATAGTGGGGGATTCGGTGATGGTAATGGAGTTGAATGCCAAGGAGCGTTCGTCAAACACTTGGTTCTTGTAGATAGGCATTGCCTGGCAACTGTATGGCGCGAATGTTACATGCCACTTAGCAGCTGAAGCCGAAATGTCGTTCAGGTTTTCCTGCATGTGGGAATGGGCTGCTTCATTATCAGCGGAGCACTGAGTGGTACTGAGCTCTGTGCAATCTTTAGTGAACATAGCCACTTCTGACTTCATGTGGCAGAGAAGATCATGATGAAGGGGCTGAAGATGGTTCCTCCTAGGACATTGCCATTAGGAACTCTATCAGCGATGTATTGGGGCTGGGAGGATTGACTTCCAACAACCATAACCATCTTCTTCTGTGCTAGGTTTCACTCCAGCCAGTGGAAATTCTCCACTCTGATTTCCCATTGACATCAAAGAGATTGTCATTTTTTCTTTTGAAAATACTCGTCGACTGCTTCAACCTCAAAAGCCCCCGAGATATCTGCGCTCCTTAAATTCTGCGCTCTTGAACTTTCCTAATCATAACTTCTCAACCATTAATGGACGTGCATTCAGCTGCCTGGGACAGAAGATCTGGAATTACCTCCCTAAACCTCGCCGCCTCTCTAACTTTCTCGATTTGCTGCAGTCCGCTGGGAGCAAGTGATGAAAGCGGGCGTGAGATGGACACTAAATGGTGAGGGCTGATTCTGATGCTGTGTGATACCCGGTGGGAGTGGGCGGGGATTGTAACGTTTTTTTATTACACCAACGCAGGATAAATAAATCTGTGTTTGAGTAACCTTCATGTGGACAAACATCCGCTGCCGGCATTGTAGACCTCATGATACAGGGTAGCGTGTCTGACTCCAGATCAGAAGGCTGCAGGTTTAAATCACGTCGGGTTCACGTTACGTTTCGATATTGTGCTTCCAGAATTTATATTTTCTTTGCTGTTTCACATTAACCTAACTCTTGCTCTAATGTCCATCTTACTGTTTCCAAAATGGCATTTGCGCGTTAAAATGAACATTCTGAATCAGACGCCTCAAGTAAAGTGAAGTGATTTTGAAATGACTTTGAAATGATGTGACAGTCAACATAACAGAAGTATGTCGGATTTAAGAGCAGGAGTCTGCCATTTTGGCCCACGAGCCTGCTCTGCCATTCAATAAGATCATGATTTATCAGATATTGGCCTCAGCTTCACTTTCCTGCCGGCTCCTCATAATCCTTATCGTTGCAAATACTGTTTATCTCCACCTTAAATATATACAATGACCCAGCCTCCACAGCTCTCTGGGGTGGAGAAATCCAAAAGTTCACGACCCTCTGAGATCAGAAATTCCTCCTCATTTCCGTTTTGAATGGACGACCACTATTCTGAAACTATGCCCACTAGTTCTAGACGCCCCCACGAGAGGAAACTTCCTGTTTGTATCTACCGTGTCAAGCCACATCATAGCCTTAGGAGATTACAAAAGTACACCTCTCATTCTTCTAATCTCCAATAAGTGTAGGCACAATCTGCTCAACCTTTCTTCACAGATAACCTCATATATCTTATATGACCTGCCTCCAATGCAAGTATATCCCTCCTTACATAAGGAGACCAAAACTGTACGCAGTCTTCCAGTTGTGGTCATAGAATCATAGAAATTTGCAGCTCCGATGGAGGCCGTTTTGTCCATCGTGTCCGCACCAACCAACCAAGAGCTATTCAGCCGAATCCCACTTTCCAGCTCTTGGTCCGCAACCTTGTAGATTACCCCTGGTTGCTGGTCCCGTGGCAAATGGAAATTATTCATCCAATCCAATCTATCCAGGATCGCCATAATTTTATACACCACAATCAGATCTCTACTCAGCCATCTCTTTTCTAAAATAATAAAAGAAAATGATGTAAATACTCAACATTACAGGCAGTGACTATGGAGAAAAAAGAGTTATTGTTTCAGGTCTGTCACCTTTCATCAAAACTGAAAAATGTTAAATATAGAACAGATTTCAATCGAGTGCAGAGGCAGAGAAAGGTGGGAGGGGAGGAAAGATCAAAAGGGAAGGTCTGTGTTATGGTGTATCGCAGAGTAGTTGAATCCTGCCTCGAAACCTGGTTAAAATCTGTTACATCTCTGACGTCTTCCAGTTCGGACGAACGGTCACAGATCTAAAACGTTAACTCTGTTTCTCTCGCCACAGAAGCTGCCTTAATAGCTGAGTAGTTCTCTCATTTTCTGTCTTCATTTAGGATTACAGCATTCTCTCCATTTCTCTCTATTTTGCAATTGTGAACTATTTTATTTGGTCTGTCTTTCCATCGTCCAGACAAGACCGAGTAAAAATTTAATTAGATTTCCTCTTAAACGTCCAGTGCAAAGTTAATAAAAATAAAAATTATGTAAATATAAATTAACATGGCAGGTGGCTACGTTAGAAGATTCCACAACTGTTTATAGAGAAACACAAACATTACTTGATTAAATTGATAACATAACAATTTCGATTTGGTATATATTTTTGAAACAGGACATTAAAAACTGAGAGTATAATGAGGTTTATTTCCCATCAATTAATCGGGAGTACCTCATTCATTCACCGAAAAGCATGAGAAGAGAAATTCGAAAATTAGTAACTTTACGACACCATGTTAAAATAATTTCGATGTTATTCTGATTGATTCCCCTGTACAGGAAGAAAGTTGAGTCGTTATTTTCGTTAACTCATAGAGTTCCCTGCATTTTGTTTCTAATTCGGTGAAGCACATTGTGTATGTTTTTATCTGCACTTGTGAATAATTGCTTCATTTCTGACATGTTACATGGTGTGGTATTGGTAAATGACGAACACGTTTATTAATGGAGGTGATTGCAGTTGGAAATTCGGGTTGGTTTTGTTCAATTCTCTGTAGTAGCCTGAATTAAAGAGCCACGGCATTGTTATTTGCGAGTTGGTTGTTTGCATTATGAATAATATTCTACTTACTTACGTGGACGTTCAGGATTTCAGCACCATACGAATGGCAATGTTCCTGCTGCTTGTGCATATTTTGATATGGTGAATGAGGTTCAGGGTTAATAGATTGACAACTTTAAAATTAATACAATTTGCAAGAACTCATATGCCCCTTTCAGATCTCCTTCGGCTTTTGGCTTGTTTGTCGATGCATAACTATGTAACTGAGTGACGTTTCTGAAGTGTTACCGAATATTTTGCAGTTCCTATATATCACACATATTTCTGAGCTGTTATATTTTTGAACAGATTTATCTACATGACGAACTAAAAACTATTAATTAATTCTACTGCAACCAAACATGCATAATGGGCTTGTTAAATAAGAAGCGATTTTCTTAATAGATAAACGTGCGTTGGTACCTTTTGCAAGGAGGGCTAAAGACCCTACCTAACCCTTGGAAAATAAGAGCATAGATATGTTAGGAGTGCAAAGAGATCTTAGGGGTACAGGTACAAAAGTCACTTTGCAGCAATGGAGGATAACAAAGCCATACACATGCAAATGTAGCACTGTAGTTCATTTGGAGAGGAATGGAATTCAAAGGTGAGAAGTTATCTAAAACCTGTATCGAACCTTGTCTGATTGCCGAATGAGGTGATATTGTGGTGTGCCGATATGTCACAACGCTATTTATGATTTCAAGTGGTTGCCGGTGCTGTCGTTGTTGTAAAAGCTGTTTTAAATATGGTTGTTGTAAAATATGCCTTCGGGTAAAAAGCTCACACTAAAATAAGTTTATGACCCGCTCAGTACAGCAAAATAGAGAGAACATTGCTGGGAAGTATCTGAGGATATTAGATTTGGAGGGGAGGAGCTGAGCACAATAGATTGGGAGGGAAGAAGCTGAGGGTAGTATGTGCGGTGAGGAGCAGCTGAGAATATTTGTTGGGGTGGTGAGCAGCTGAGGATATTGGGAGTGGTGGGGATGAGCTGATGATAAAAGGTCGTGTAGGGAGGGTCTGAGGCTATTGGGTGGGGTGGAGAGGGTCAGAGCATATTGGGTAGAGTGGGGAGGAGCTGAGGATATTACGTGGGGTGTTGAGGAACTGAGGATATTGGGTGGGGTGGGTAGGAGCTGAAGATATTGTGCGGGATGGATATCGTCTAAGTTTTTCTGTGGAATGGATCTCAGGATACTTGGTGCGGTGAGTAAGGTCAGAGGAAATTGGGGTGATGGAGAGGAGCTATGGATATTTGGTGCATTGTTAGATATGGAGTAACACAAAGTGAGGCTGATATAAAAATTGCGACGGTTCTTGCAGTTGATATAAATAATATCTTCACCAACGTTCCTGAAAAGCAGCGGTAATAAGTGACATAACGTAAGACATAGGAGCAGGAGTAGGCCAGTTAGCTCCTCGAGCCTGCTCCGTGATTTAACCCGACGAATTTCTGATCAAATTCCCAAACCTCACACAGCTTTTGATGGCTGCGTTTACTGATCATTATTGCTTTTTAATCAATAAACAGATGCTTTTCATCCTCTATTGAAGAGGCGTTTCTCTAAAGGAGATTCACAGCAGACAATAGGAGACATGCAGTCTGTGCAGTTGTTGCAAGTGATCTTTAATGTCGATGAATGCCAGATGATAAACTTTCTTGGGAATCGAGATATATAACTGTAGATATATCCAGTTAATTTTGATGACGATTCAGATTTTGAAAAGGCGTTTGACAAAATATCACGTTACAGACTAGTTCATAAATTTCTACCCCATAGGATTAAAGGGCCAGGACAGCATGGACATCACAATGGCTGAGAGACAAATAACAGAGAGTATTGGTGACTGGTTTTTGTTCAGACTGAAGGGTGCAATACTGCTGTCCACCTCAGGGGTCGGTGACAGCAGGACGACATTGTACACATTTATTCATCAATTACATTTGCGTATATACTGTATCATTTTATAGTTCATAGATGATACAACATGAAGAAGTGCAGTACACAATGCGGTCAATAATGATATACTGCAGGAGGTAATTGACTGACTGGTGAACATGAGAAATTTTAAGAAGATCATCGGCAAATGGAACAATGAATTAACGCTATACAACTGATTCTAATTTCTGCCTTTCAATTTATCGCCTCACATTATTAACTGCTATATATTTAGCTTTGGTGGGCCAGCTAAAAACAAAGAACGTGCTTGTGTTCATGTCTAGAGGGATAGAATTATAAAAGATTGAGGGGGTACAGAGACGATTCACCAGGCTGATTCCGGAGATGAGGGTGTTACCTTATGATGATAGATTGAGTAGACTGAGTCTTTACTCGTTGGAGTTCAGAAGGATGAGGGGTGATCTTAGAGAAACATTTAAAATCATGAAAGGGATAGAAAAGAGAGAGGTAGAGAGGTTGTTTTCAGTTGTCTCGGAGGTTAGAACTAGGGGGCACAGCCTCAAAATACGGGCGAGCTAATTTAAAAGCGAGTTGAGAAGGAATTTCTTACCCAGAGGGTTATGAATCTGTGGAATTCTCAGCCTAAGGAAGCAGTTGAGGCAAGCTCATTGAATGTATTCAAATCACAGATAATTACACTTTTAACCAATAAGGGAATTAAGTGTTATGGAGAGTGGGCGGGTAAGTGGAGCTGAATCCACGGCCAGATCAACCATGATCTTTTTGAATGGCGGAGCAGGCTCGAGGGGCTAGATGGCCTCCTCATGTTCCTAATTCTTATGTTCTTATGTTCTTATGGGTCACTGTTATAAATCTTCTAATAAGGACACCGAGGTGCTCGAGAAGGTGCAAAGTGATTACCTGATATTTTACCAGAACTGAGGGGGTATATCGATCAGGAAATTTCGAAAAGGCCTGGATCTTTTCTTTACCAAAGGGAAGACGGAGGGAAGATCAGATTTTGTTCTTTCTAAATATGAAAGGTTTGGATTGGGTAGAGTAAGACAAGATGATTCCACTTGCGGCAGAGACCAAATCTCAGCGTCATAGATTTACGACAACCAATGTCCAAGTCAGCATGGGTTTGTGAAAGGGAAATCATGATTGACAAACCTTCTGGAATCTTTTGATTCCAGTAGAGTGGACAAGGGAGAAACAATTGATGTGGTGCATTTGGACTTTCAGAAGGCTTTCGACCAGGTCCCACACAAGAGATTACTGTGAAAAGTTAAAGCACATGGGATTTGGGAAAGTGTGCAGACTGGATTGAGAACTGTTTGGCAAAAAGGAAGTAAAAAGTAGGAGTAAATTGTTACTTTTCAGAATGGCAGGCAGTGATTAGTGCGGTACCGCAAGGTTCTGTGCTGGGGCCCCAGCTGTTTACATTGTACATTAATGATTTAGATGAGGGGATTAAATGTAGTATCTCCAAGTATGCGGATGGCGCTCCGTTGACTGGCAGTGTGAGCTATGAGGACGAAGCTATGAGGCTGCAGAGTGAATTGGATAGGTTTGGTAAGTGAGCAAATGCATGGCAGATGAAGTATAATGTCGACAAATGTGAGGTTAACCAATTTGGTGGTAAAAACATGGAGGCAGACTATTATCTGAATGGTGACAGATTAGGCAAAGGGGAGGTGCAACGTGACCTGGGTGCCATGGTACATCAGTCATTGAAGGTCGGCATGCAGGTACAGCAGGCGGTTAAGAAAGCAAATGGCATGTTAGCCTTCATAGCGAGGGAATTTGAGTACAGGAGCATGGAGATGTTACTACAGGTGTACACGGGAGGCTATACTTCGAGTATTGTGCACAGTTTTGGTCTCCTAACATGAGGAAGGACATTCTTGCTATTGAGGGAATGCAGCGAAGTTTCACCAGACTGATTCGCAGGATGGCTGGACTGACATATCAAGTATGATTGGATCAACTGGGCTTGTATTCACTGGAGTTTAGAAGAATGATAGGGGATCTCACAGAAACGTTTAATATTCTGACGGGTTTATACAGGTTAGATGCAGGAATAATGTTCCCAATGTTGGAAAAGTTCCGAATCAGGGGTCACATTCTAAGGATAAGGGGCAAACCATTTAGGACATTGAAACATAGAAACATAGAAAATAGATGCAGGAGTAGGCCATTCGGTCCTTCTAGCCTGCACCGCCATTCAATGAGTTCATGGCTGAACATGTAACTTCAGTACCCCATTGCTGCTGTCTCGCCATACCCCTTGATTCCTCAAGTAGTAAGGACTTCATCCAACCCCTTTTTGAATATATTTAGTGAATTGGCCTCAACAACTTTCTGTGGTGGAGAATTCCACAGGTTCACCACTCTCTGGGTGAAGAAGTTTCTCCTCATCTCGGTACTAAATGGCTGACCCCTTATCCTTAGACTGTGACGCCTGGTTCTGGACTTCCCCAACATTGGGAACATTCTTCCTGCATCTAACCTGTCTGAACCCATCATAATTTTAAACCTTTCTATGAGGTCCCCTCTCTATCTTCTGAACTCCAGTGAATACAAGCCCAGATGATCCAGTCTTTTTTGATATATCATTCCCGCCATCCCGGGAATCAATCTGGTTAACCTTCGCTGCGCTCCCTCAATAGCAGGAATGTCCTTCCTCAGGTTTGGAGACCAAAACTGTGCAAAATTCTCCAGGTGTGGCCTAACCAAGGCCCTGTACAAATGTAGTAACACCTACCTGCCACTTTACTCAAATCCCCTCGCTATGAAGTCCAACTTGCCATTTGCTTTCTTAACCGCCTGCTGTACCTGCATGCCAACCTTCAATGACTGATGTACCATGACACCCAGGTCTCGTTGCACCTCACCTTTTCCTAATCTGTCACCATTCAGATAATAGTCTGTCTCTCTGTTATTACCACCAAAATGGATAACCTCACATTTATCCCCATTATACTTCATCTGCCATGCATTTGCCCACTCACCTGACCTATCCAATTCAATCTGCAGCCTCATAGCATCCACCTCGCAGCTCACACTGCCACCCAACTTAGTGTCATCCGCAAATTTGGAGATACTACATTTAATCCCCTCGTCTAAATCATTAATGGACTTTGTAAATAGTTGGGGCCCCAGCAAAGATTCTTGCAGTACCCCACTAGTCACTGCCCTCCATTCTGAAATGTACCCATTTACTCCTCCTCTTTGCTTCCTGTCTGTCAACCAGTTCTCAATCCATGTCAGCACACTACCCCCAATCCCATGTGCTTTAACTTTGCACATTAATCTCTTGTGTGGGACCTTGTCGAAAGCCTTCTGAAAGTCCAAATACACCACATCAACTGGTTCTCCCTTGTCCACTCTACTGGAAACATCCTCAAAAAATTCCAGAAGATTTGTCAAGAATGATTTCCCTTTCACAAATCCATGCTGACTTGGATCTATCATGTCACCTCTTTACAAATGCGCTGTTATGAAATGCTTAATAATTGATTCCATCATTTTACCCACTACTGAGTTCAGGCTGACCGGTCTATAATTCGCTATTTTCTCTCTCCCTCCTTTTTGGAAATGTGGGACACATTGGCTACCCTCCACTCGATAGGAACTGATCCACATTCAATGGAATGTATTAAAATGACTGTCAAAGCATGCGCTGTTTCCAAGGCCACCTCCTGAAGTACTGTGGGATGCAGTCCATCAGGCACAGGGGATTTATCGGCCTTCAATTCCATCAATTTGCCCAACACAATTTCCCGACTAATACGGATTTCCCGCAGTTCCTCCTCCTTATTACACCCTCTGACCCCTTTTATATCCGGAAGGTTGTTTGAGTCCTCCGTAGTGAATACAAAACCAAAGTTCTTGTTCAATTGGTCTGCCATTTCTTTGTTCCCCGTTATGTCTTCCCCTAATTCTGAGTGCAGGGACCGACGTTTTTCTTTACTAACCTTTTTCTATTTACATATCGATAGAAACATTTGCAATCCGTCTTAATGTTCCCTGCAAGCTTCTTCTCGTACTCCATTTTCCCTGCCCTAATCAAACCATTTGTCCTCCTCTGCTGAGTTCTAAATTACTCCCAGTCCCCGGGTTCGCTGCTATTTCTGGACAATTTGTATGCCACTTCGTTGGCTTTAATACTATCCCTGATTACCATTGATAGCCACGGTTGAGCCACCTTCCCTTTTTTATTTTTATGCCAGACAGGAATGTACAATTGTTGTAGTTCACTCATGCGGTCTCTAAATGTCTGCCATTTCGCATCCACAATCAACCCCTTAAGTATCATTCGCCAATCTATCCGAGCCAATTCACGCCTCATACCTTCAAAGTTACCCTTCTTTATGTTCTGGACCATAGTCTCTGAATTAACTATTTCATTTTCGATCCTAATGCAGAATTCCGCCATATAATGTTCACTCTTCGCCAGGGGGCCTCGCACAACGAGATTGCTAATTAATCATCTCTCATTACACAACACCCAGTCTAAGATGGCCTCCCTCCTAGTTTGTTCCTCGAAATATTGGTCTAGAAAACCATCCCTTATGCACTCCAGGTAATCCCCCTCCACCGTATTACTTCCAGTTTGGTTAGCCCAATGTATGTGCATATTAAAGTCACCCATTATAACTGCTGCAACTTTGTTGCATGCAACCCTAATTTCCTGTTTGATGCCCTCGCTAACATCACTACTACTGTTTGGAGGTCTGTACATAACTCCCACAAACGTTTTTTCCCCTTTGGTGTTCTGCAGCTCTACCCATATAGATTCCACATCATCCAAGCTAATGTCCTTTCTAAATATTGCATTAATCTCCTCTTTAACAATCAATGCTACCCCACCTCCCTTTCCTTTTGTTCTATCGTTCCTGAATGTTGAATACCCCTGGATGTTGAGTCCCCAGCCCAGATCATCCTGGAGCCACGTCTCTGTAATCCAAATCACATCATATTTGTTAACATCTATTTGCACAGTTAATTCATCCACCTTATTACGGAGACTACTTGCATTAACCGAGATGAGGAGAAACTTCGTCACCCAGAGAGTGGTGAACCTGTGCAATTCTCGACCACATAAGGTTGTTGAGGCCAATTCAGTAAATATAGTCAAAAAGGTGTTAGATGTGGTCCTTACTACTAGGGGGATCAAGGGTTATGGCGAAAAAGCCGGAATGGGGTACTGAAGTTGCAAGTTCAGCCATGAACACATTGAATGGCGGTGCAGGCTCGAAGGGTCGAATGGCCTACTCCTGCACTTATTTTCTTTTTTCTAAGTTTGTATTAATAGATCCAACAGGGAATACAGCGCATCTTAACACCGACGCACAAAAGGAGGTGTTGGGAAAGAAACTAGGTCAAATATTTTGTTTTAAGAAGCTTCTTAAAGGAGGAGGAGAGTTAGAAAGGAATAGATGTTAAGGGAGAGTATCGCAGAGCTTTTTGGGGCCCAGGAAGCTGAAGGAGGAGGAGAGTTCGTGAGGTGGATAGGTTTAGGGAGGGAATCCCAGAGCTTGTAGCCTAGCCAGATGTAGGCGGAGAGTTCGCAAGGTGGAGAGGTTTCGGGCGGCAGTCCCGGAGCTTGGGACCCAGGCAGCAGAAAGCCCGTCTGCCTTTGGTGGAGCAGCTAAAGTCGGAAGTCTGCTGCTAAATATTAGATTCCTGGAGTGGAAACACTGGGACCCGCCTCTGGGCTGCGCTCAGTTGTCCTGATTATAGAGTATTTGTATAATTGAGGTAACCGGATATATCTCCGCGCTCTTCAACTACTCTCTGAACTTGGACTGGGTCACCCCGTAAATAAATGTGTTAGTTCAGCAACATAACTTCCGCAGCATAATTCCTGCTTGTGCAGAAATAAACAAAGAACCATTGGTATCATAGCCACCTGCCCCGGTAATAATATAATATAAGACATCTACAACATATACCAGCCACAGCAGTATGAAGCTGCCGGATATGGTGAAGAGTAAAATCATAGACTTCCTCCTGCTCTCCATCTCTGGGTCACTGCCATTCTCTCCCTCGCTCTCACCCCTCAGTCCTTTACGGACTCGGCTGACCACTAAAATGTGCATTACTGTCAGAGCGTTGAGCGATAAAAATTAATCCGAAGGGGAGCAGTGGGTTTAAAACTATATCAAACCAAATAAATCCCCCCCATCCAGGCTCAGTAGAATAGGCTGGGATTGGGATAAATAACCATGGCACATTGTCGATTGTCATCGCGGCTGTAAGTGTAAAGTAGTTGGGAACCGTTTTTAAACAGAGTAGAATGCCAGTTGTTGCCAGAACCACAGCCGCAGATTTCCCGGTGCAATATTTGATTCTCAGATTCGGGCAAGAAATGGCCACAAATCGATCAAAGTTGAAAGTGACGGTGAACCAGACAGAACAGTCTGTAGCCGCACTGGAGATCACACTACACACAGGGGTAATATGCAGAAAACAGATTGGGAAATAATACGAATTGACCTGTCTCAGTATGACCTCAGCGGTGACAACAAGTAGATCTGCCGCTGCCATGGCCACCAGGTAGCGAGTGGTGCATTCCGCACTTTCCCGGGACAGGATCACAATCGCCACTAAATTCACTGTAATAAAGAGAAGAGAAATTAGACTATAAGTTACTGAACAAACATACTCGGTGCCTGAGTGCAGGCAGTAAGCGATGGATTGTAAAACAGAAAGCTTTGGGTTTGTGTTCGGATCAGTCCTTCTGAGTCCTGTCTCCGTTTCCTTCGACGGACTGGAAGTCAAAATGTTAATCTGGCTGAACTCCAGCGTGTGCAAGCCATCAGGGACAATGGGCGTACACTGAGGATTTCAGTCTTCCCAACATCCAGACCTCCGTCTATCCTATCTGAAATTCCACTCCCACCCTTCCTTGCACACACCGCCTACTTAATCCACATGTAAATATCCAGACACTTGTGCATCTTGTCTGAAGCTATGTTCCTACCACTTCCTCATGCACAGCGCCGACATAAGCCACCCTTGTTAATATCCAGGCCTCAATATTTGAGCAAATTCAAAATACTGTTATAAATATAACTGAAAAGTAACAATGCTGAAAATAGTCAGCAGTTCAGGCAGCATTCATGGAGAGAAAAACAGAGTTATCTTTTCATGTCGATAACATTTGGTCAGAAATGGAAGATATCAGAGATGAACAGCATTAATGCGATGATAGAGACTGAGAAGAGTGGGGCAGGATGAGGAGAGGAAAACGGGGAAATTCTGTGATTCGCTGTTGGGCATGATTTATTCAACGACAAAAGTGATGAGGGTGCAAAGCTAATGAGGCAATTAAAGAAATTGAAGTTGGACCCTGAGTTGATGTCACAGTCTCACGATAAGGGGTAAGCCATTTAGGACCGAGATGAGGAGAATCGTCTTCACCCAGAGAGTGGTGAACCTGTGGAATTCTCTACCACATAACGTTGTTGATGCCAATTGAATAATAATATTTAAAACGGAGTTAGATGTAGACCTTACTACTCGGGGGATCAAGGGATATGGTGAGAAAGCAGGAATGGGGTACTGAAGTTGCATGTTCAGCCATGAACTTATTGAATGGCGGTGCAGGCTCGAAGGGCGTAATGGCCTACTCGTACACATATTTTCTTTGTTTCTATGTTTCTTAATATTTGCGGCAGTTCTGTGAGAGAGTGCAGCATGACAAATGTGCAGAGAAATGTAGGTAGACCACAGTGTGTGGCCCAGCCGTACCTGCATCATGGATCCCCTCAGCCCAAGTCCGAGAACACATCTTCTTCACACCCAGTTGTGTCGACAAGCCCGGCTGGCCAATGCCAGCAATACACACAAGCAGCCCATAACTACTCCACCCGCAGTGGTTAGAGTGCAGCAGTCCTCCATCACCAGCACTTGTCGTCCGAGAAAGCGGAAGCAGAGATAATGAACTACAGTTTTGAAACTCATTGTTGACTCCGACAGGTAACAGAATGCCTAATCGATAACATTGGTGCTGTTCCTCATTGAGTTTAATGGAGAAACAAGTTAGGAGACTGAGAATAGAGTAGGAGCTGGAGTATATTGTCGGCAGTTGCGAAAATGTTGGAAGCTAAAGACCGGTGTAGGAGGGTGAATGATGCCGAGGACTGAGTAACAGCATAGGGGGCCAGGAACACTGAAGATGGCCGAGAATTGACGAGAAGTGGAAGACGCAGATGAACAATGTTGCCAGCAGAGAAGAGAGGAAAAATGTAGGATGCCGAGAACGGAGGAACAGAGTAGAATGCCCATTACAGTGAAATAGGCCGAGAACAGACGAACAGTTTAGGAGGCCAATAATAGTGAAGGAGACCGAGAACAGAGAGACAGTGTAGGAGGCCAATAACAATGAATGAGGCCGAGTACAGAGGAACAGAGTAGGAGGCCAATAACATTGAAGGAGGCTGAGAACAGAGGAATAGGGTAGGAGGCCAATTACAGTGAAGGTGGCCGAGAACAGAGGAACAGAGTAGGGGGTCAATTACAGTGATGGATGCTGAGAACAGAGGAACAGAGTAGGATGCCAATAACAGTGAAGGAGGCCGAGAAAATAGGAACAGAGTAGGAGGCCAATTACAGTGAAGGTGGCCGAGGACAGAGGAACTATGTGCGAGACCAATTACAGTGTAAGAGGCCGAGAACAGAGGAACAGAGTCGGAAGCCAGTTAAGGTCAATAAGGCCGAGAACAGAGGAACACTGAAGGAGGCCAATTACAGTGAAGGAGGCCGAGAACAGAGGGACTATGTAGGAGACCACTTACAGTGAAGGAGGCCGAGAACAGTTGAACAGTGTTGGACAACAGGAACGGTGAAGAAGGGCGAAAAGATATGAACAGTGTCGGAAGCCAGTACATTGCACGGCGCCGAGAACTGATGAGCAGTGCATGTGGACAGAATGGTGCATGAGGCTGAGAAAGGAGGAAGTGTGTATGAGGCCGAGAACCGTGTAGAAGGCTAGGAACAGAGTAAAAGCGTAGGACACCCATAACGGAGGAACAGCGTCGGAATTTGAGAACAGATAAACATTGTAGTGGTCAGCGAGCAGCAACACAGTGAAGGAAGCCGAGAACAGAGACACAAACCTGGGAGCGGGATGTAAAATTAAATTGGCAAGTGAGTTGAAGCTCAGTGTGACGCTGCTGGATGGAACAGAGGAATTCAGCAAAGAAATCACGCAATCTGCGTTTAGTACTCCCCAATGTACAGGAGACTGCATCCTGATCAGCCAATACAGGACACCAATTTGCTAGAAGTAAAAGTCTATCACTGATTCATGTGGAAGCAATATTTGGGGCCATGGCTGTTGGGATGGAAAGACGGGAAAGGCAGGTATTGTTACTCCTGTGCTTGCAAAGAGAGTTGCTGAGGAAGGGGCGGATGTGTTGGGAGTGATAGAATAGTGGACAAGTGTGTCGCGGGGGCAAGGGAACGCAGGGGAAGATAGGTTTGGTGCTGGCCTTAGCTGGCTGTGGCGAAAAAGTTAGAGGATAATTGGTTGAATGTGTAGGCGGGTGGAGTGGAAGATGAGGTCAAGTGGAAAGCATATACGGTTCTTGCTGCAATGATGATGGCAGAAATACAGGATTGACAGAGTCGCGGCCACTGTTCACCACAGACGAGGGGAGTCCTTGGATGAGAAGAATTAAGTCTTTTCAGATGCATAGAAACATAGAAACATAGAAAATAGGTGTAGGAGGAGGCCATTCGGTCCTTCGAGCCCTGCACCGCCATTCAATGAGTTCATGACTGAACATGCAACTTCAGTACCCCATTCCTGCTTTTTCGCCAGAGCCCTTTATCCCCCTCGTAGGAAGGATTACATCGAACTAATTTTTCAATATATTTAGTGAATTGGCCTCAACAACTTCCTGTGGTAGAGAATTCCAAAGGATCACCACTCTCCGGGTGAAGAAGTTTCTCCTCATCATGTTCCTAAATGGCTCACCCCTTATCCTTCGAGTGTGACACCTGGTTCTGGACTTCCCCAACATTGGGAACATTCTTCCTGCATAACCTGTCTAAACCCGTCAGAATTATAAACGTTTCTTTGAGATCCCGTCTCATTCTTCTGAACTCCACTCAATACAAGCCCAGTTGATCCAGTCTTTCTTGATACGTCAGTCCCGCCATCCGGGGAATCAGTCTGCTGAACCTTCGCTGCACTCCCTCAATAACAAGAATGTCCTTCCTCCAGTTAGGAGACCAAAAACTGTACACAATACTGCAGGTGTGGCCACACGAAGACCCAGACAACTGTGGTAACACCTCCCTGCCCCTGTACTCAAATACACTCGCTATGAAGGCCAACATACCATTTGCTTTCTTAACCGCCTGCTGTACCTGCATGCCAACCTTCAATGATTGATGTACCATGACACCCAGGTCTCGTTGCACCTCCCCTTTTCCGAATCTGTCACCATTCAGATAATAGTCTGTCTCTCTGTTTTTCCCACCAAAGTGGATAACCTCACAATTATCACATTATACTTCATCTACCATGCATTTGCCCACTCACCTAACCGACCCAAGTCACTCTGCAGCCCCATAGCATTCTCCTCGCAGCTCACACTGGCAGCCAACTTAGTGTCATCCGTAAATTTGACACTACATTTAATCCCCTCGTCTAAATCATTAATGTACAATGTAGACAGCTGTGGCCCCAGCACAGAACCTAGCGGTTCACCACTAGTCACTGCCTGACATTCTGAAAAGTTTCCATTTACTCCTACTCTTTGCTTCCTGTCTGCCAACCAGTTCTCAATCCATGTCATTCACACTACCCCCAATCCCATGTGCTTTAACTTTTACATGTTGTTCCTGTATTTAAAATGGAAGGCAGAACAACTCTGAAGAACTACAGATCAGTTCACATATTGGCGGTGCTGGGAAAAATAACGGAATATTTCACAAATAAATTAAGAACAAGGAGAAATACAAACATAATCACAGAATCCTAGAATCATAGAAGTTTGCAGCACGGAAGGAGGTAATTTATGCCCATCGTAACGCGCCGGCCAACAAAAGGTTATAGAGCCTTATCCCACATTCCAGCTCTGCTTAAGGCAGTTCAGGTGCACATCCAAGTACTTTTTCAATCAGTTTTGGCTTGTGCCTCTCCCTACCTTTCAGGCAGCGTGTTACAGACCCCCACAACCCTCTGCAGTGAAGAAGTTTTCCCTTAAATCCCCACTAATCTTTCTACCAATTACTTTGAATGCACACCCCCTGGTTGGTCACCCCTCGGTTAAGGGAAATAGGCCGTTTCTATATTCTATATCTAGGCCCCTCATAATTTGTTACACCTCATTGAGCTTCACCCTCTGTTTTATGAAAACGAACTCAGCCTATTCTATCTGTCCTCATAGCTAAGATTCTCCACTCCCAGAAACACCCTTGTAAATCTCCCCTGTGCTCTCTCCAGTGCAATCACGTCCTTCCTTTAGTGTGGTGACCGCAACACGCAGATCTCCAGCTGAGGCCTAACCAAAGTGTTATACAGTTCAAGCATGATCCATCTGGTATTATATTCTATGCCTCAGCTAATAAAGGCAAGCTTTCGCTATGCCTTCTTAATCACCTGATCCAATTGGTCTGCTACCTTCAGGGATCTGTGGACATCCACTTCCAGGTCCCTTTTTTCCTCTACACTTCTCAATGTGCTACCATTTAATGTGTATTCCCTTTTTTTGTTAGTTCTCCCCAAATGCATTAACTCACACTTCTCCGGATTAAATTTCATTTGCCACTGGGCTGCCCGTCCGACCAGTTGATTGAAATCTTCCTGTCGTCCGCAGATATTCCAAAAGCAAAGGTCATGCTTGACCAGCCTTCTTGAAATCTTTGATTAAGTATCAGAAACAGTAGATGAGGGTAAGGCACTGGAGGCAATATGGATTGATTCATAAATATTCCTTCGTTAAGATACCACATTGCAGAGTCATGAACAATGACACAGCAAGTGGAGTTAGGCGACAACAACAGAATGGTTCGGGAGCTGGCTACACAAATAGAAAAAGGGAGTTAGGGAGAAAGGCATTTACTCAGATTAGCATGACTCGAGAAGTGTTGTTTCACAAGGATAGGCGCTGATAACTGTGTTGCTCAACATTAACATAAACGATATTGAATCAAGCAGGACAAACAGAAATTCAAAATTGGCAGGTTTAGCCAGAGGAAGAATTCAGTTTGAGTTGCTGCATTTCGGGAGGAAGTAATATTGCTTCCTAAATTAGACCTTGAAGGGGTAGAGGGGCAAATATTTTCAGAGGCATATTTTCAAAAATCATTTCCTGCAGCAAAGGATGTGAACAAGGCCATCGAAATACAAACAAAGCTCTGGGATTCGTTATTAGAGGAATTTAATCAAAAACAAAGATATTATTATACAATTGCATATCACCATGACTATATCATAATTAGCGCAATGTATACAACTCTGGTCTCCATATCACTAATCCGATCTCGAGACACTGGAGAATGTGCAAATCGTGTAAAAAAATTATAACACAACTTAGATTATCATCATCATTCAAGGTTGCACAGGCTGGGCTGTTTTATTTACAAAGGAGAAGACTGAGGGCTGGCCTGAAAGAGGCGTTTAACTTTCTGAAAGGCGAACATAAGTTAAATGTTTGCACTGATGAATTCAGCCCTACAATGTCGATTATCGATGTAAAATGTTCAAAAACAAATCAGTTAAGTAATTGAGGAGAAATGTATTGAATTTGAGACGGGTGAGAATATGAAACTTACGACAAGTTGGAGTACTTGAAGTGACGAGCATGTAACGGGGAGTGATACCAGTACACAGGGCCATTTATGGCTCTGAGAGGCCTAAGGCTAACAGGAGCGAAGGCCCTATATAAATGCAATATATTGCATACAATTCATAAAATCATCAAACAAATATAATTGACTATTTATCCAAATTTAACAACTGACACAAGTTAAAGTTATGTACATTAAAACATCAGCATACATTTGAAACAGAGAATGGTTTCTTCATCGATTTTAACAGTGATATCAAACTGAAATTGGCAGAAAGACTGGGAAGATCCTGGTCTTGACTGTGGCAAACAAAGTGCAAAAATCAAAGCCATGTACATTAAAAATAACAGCACAAACATTATACAGTTGAAGCGGAGAATGGATTCTTCCTTGCTTCAACTGCGATATCAAACAACAAATTCTCTGAATATGTTTCTTAAACCAAAGACTGTTTTTTTCCAGTACATTTGCCCTATGAACAGCATACGAAACTCTCTGGCAAATTTTTGGGGCATTTTTAACTCATTCTGATTGTCACATAATTTTATACACACCTTGAGCAATAACGACATAATATTTTGTACATCTGTAGTTATAACTTGCATTTATATATGATATTGCTGAAAACAACCTTGTGTCAAAGATTTACAATTACTTATATAAAAATTAGGGCCGCACATCGATGGCCTAAAAAATATGAGGGATTAAGGCCTCATTAGCCTTTGCACTACATGAGGTAGAAAGCAGTAGAAGTTGATGCTGATAGAGTTACATAAAGATTGGTGGGAAAAGGCTAATATGCAGTTAAACACCGGCATTAATTAGTTAGAAGAATGGCTTGTTTTGCACTGAAAGTTCTATGGAGATATTCGTAATTGCCTACAAACTAACAACAGTCATTAATTATATCACAACATTGCAGATATTCAAATGGTTTATTTAATGAACCATTGCACTATTTATTTCATTATTATCAATTTAATAATGTTATTATTTATTGGCCCTGGACAGACCCTGTATTATGAAAACCCGATGTGTGTGTTTTTCAGTTATACGTAACTGTCCTCTCTTTTCTGAGGGCAGCATTATCTGGGCGGAGACTCTGAATCATAATTAGTAAGCGGTTCGTCAAACTTTAAACTGTTACAGCAGTGGAACAGTAAATAACTTCAGCCCAATATTCATTCTGTTCAATAGCAGGATAACTAAATTCAGCACACATGACCCACAGATTCTCAGGACCGTGTGGGGGGGGAAGAACATTAATCAGCACCAAAAACTTAGAGTGTTGGCACTAACTATGCTTAGGTTAAGAATAAATCAAGATACAACGTATTTGAATAATGTAACCTAGAAACATAGAAACTAGGTGCAGGATTAGGCCATTCGGCCCTTCTAGCCTGCACCGCCATTCAATGAGTTCATGGCTGAGCATGCAACTTCAGTACCCCATTCCTGCTTTCTCACCATACCCCTTGATTCCCCTAATAGTAAGAACTTCATCTAACTGTGTTTTTAATATATATAGTGAATTGGCCTCAACAACTTTCTGTGGTAGAGAATTCCACAGGTTCACCACTCTCTGGGTGAAGAAATTCCTCCTCATCTCGGTCCTAAATGGCTTCCCCTTATCCTTAGACTGTGTCCCCTGGTTCTGGACTTCCCCAACATTGGGAACATTCTTCCTGCATCTAACCTGTCTAACCCCGTCAGAATTTTAAACGTTTCTATGAAGTCCCCTCTCAGTCTTCTGAACTCCAGTGAATACAAGCCCAGTTGATCCAGTCTTTCTTGATAGGTCAGTCCCGCCATCCCGGGAATCAGTCTGGTGAACCTTCGCTGCACTCCCTCAATAGCAAGATTGTCCTTCCTCAGGTTAGGAGAGCAAAAATGTACACAATACTCCATGTGTGGCCTCCCCAAGGCCCTGTACAACTGTAGCAACACCTCCCTGCCCCTGTGCTCAAATCCCCTCGCTATGAATGGCCAACATGCCATTTGCTTTCTTAACCGCCTGCTGTACCTGCATGCCAACCTTCAATGACTGATGTACCATGACACCCAGGTCTCTTTGCACCTCCCCTTTTCCTAATCTGTCACCATTCAGATAATAATCTGTCTCTCTGTTTTTACCACCAAAGTGGATAACCTCACATTTATCCACATTATACTTCATCTGCCATGCATTTTCCCACTCACCTAACCTATCCAAGTCGCTCTGCAGCCTCATAGCATCCTCCTCGCAGCTCACACTGCCACCCAACTTAGTGTCATCCGCAAATTTGGAGATACTACATTTAATCACCTCGTCCAAATCATTAATGTACAGTGTAAACAGCTGGGGCCCCAGCACAGAACCATGCGGTACCTCACTAGTCACTGCCTGCCATTCTGAAAAGTCCCCATTTACTCCTACTCTTTGATTCCTGTCTGACAACCAGTTCTCAATCCATGTCAGCAAACTAACCCCAATCCCATGTGCTTTAACTTTGCACATTAATCTCTTGTGTGGGATCTTGTCGAAAGCCTTCTGAAAGTCCAAATATACCACATCAACTGGTTCTCCCTTGTCCACTCTACTGGAAACATCCTTAAAAAATTCCAGAAGTTTTGTCAAGCATGATTTCCCTTTCGCAAATCCATGCTGACTTGGACCTATCATATTAACTCTTTCCAAATGCACTACTATGATATACTTAATAACTGATTCCATCATTTTACCCACTACCGATGTCAGGCTGACTGGTCTATATTTCACTGTTTTCTCTCTCCCTCCTTTTTTAAAAAGTGGGGTTACATTGGCTACCCTCCACTCCATAGGAACTGATCCAGAGTCAATGGAATGTTGGAAAATGACTGTCAATGCATCCACTATTTCCAAGGCCACCACCTTAAGTATTCTGGGATGCAGTCCATCAGGCCCTGGGGTTTATCGGCCTTCAATCCCATCAATTTCCCCAACACAATTTCCCTACGAATAAGGATTCCCCTCAGTTCCTCCTCCTTACTAGACCCTCCGACCCCTTTTATATCCGGAAGATTGTTTGTGTCCTCCGCAGTGAATACCGAACCAAAGTACTTGTTCAATTGGTCCCCCATTTGTTTTTTCCCTGTTATGACTTCCCCTGATTCTGACTGCAGGGGACCTACATTTGTCTTTACTAACCTTTTTCTCTTTACATATGTTTCGAAACTTTTGCAATCCGTCTTAATGTTCCCTGCAAGCTTCTTCTCGTACTCCATTTTCCCTGCCCTAATCAAACCCTTTGTCCTCCTCTTCTGAGTTCTAAATTTCTCCCAGTCCCCAGGTTCGCTGCTATTTCTGGCTAATTTGTATGCCACATCCTTGGCTTTAATGCTATCCCTGATTTCCCTTGATAGCCACGGTTGAGCCTCCTTCCCATTTTACTTTTACGCCAGACTGGAATGTACAATTGTTGTAGTTCATCCATGCGGTTTCTAAATGTCTGCCATTGCCCATCCACAGTCAACCCCTTCAGTATCATTCGCCAATCTATCCTAGCCAATTCAAGCCTCATACCTTCAAAGTTACCCTTCTTTAAGTTCTGGACCATGGTCTCTGAATTAACTGTTTCATTCTCCATCCTAATGCAAAATTCCATCATATTATGGTCATTCTCCCCAAGGGGCCTCGCACAACGAGATTGCTAATTAATCCTCTCTCATTACACAACACCCAGTCTAAGATGGCCTCCCCCCTAGTTGGTTCCTCGACATATTGGTCTAAAAAAACATCCCTTATTCACTCGAGGAAATCCTCCTCCACCGTATTGCTTCCAGTTTGGTTAACACAATCTATGTGCATATTAAAGTCACCCATTATAACTGCTGCACCTTTAATGCACGCACCCCTAATTTCATGTTTGATGCCCTCCCCAACATCACTACTACTGTTTGGAGGTCTGTACACAACTCCCACTAACGTTTTTTGCCCTTTGCTATTCTGCAGCTCTACCCATATAGATTCCACATCATCCAAGCTAATGTCCTTCGGAACTATTGCCTTAATTTGCTCCTTAACCAGCAATGCTACCCCACCTCCTTTTCCTTTTATTCTATCTTTCCTGAATGTTGAATACCCCTGGATGTTGAGTTCCCAGCCCTGATCATCCTGGAGCCACGTCTCCTTAATCCCAATCACATCATATTTGTTAATATTTATTTGCACAGTTAATTCATCCACCTTATTGCGGAAACTCCTTGCATTAAGACACAAAGCCTTCAGGCTTTTTATTTTAACACCCTTTGTCCTTTTAGAATTTTGCTGCACAGTGGCCCTTTTTGTTCTTTGCCTTGGGTTTCTCTGCCCTCCACTTTTCCTCATCTCCTTTCTGTCTTTTGCTTTTGCCTCCTTTTTGTTTCCCTCTGTCTCCCTGCATTGATTCCCATCCCCCTGCCATATTAGTTTAAATCCTCCCCAACAGCACTAGCAAACACTCCCCCTAGGACATTGGTTCCGGTTCTGCCCAGGTTAGACCGTCCGGTTTGTACTGGTCCCACCTCCCCCAGAACGTTTCCAATGCCCCAGGAATTTGAATCCCTCCCTGATGCACCACTGCTCAAGCCACGTATTCATCTGCGCTATCCTGCGATGCCTACTCTGACTATCACGTGGCACTGGTAGCAATCCCGAGATTACTACTTTTGAGGTCCTACTTTTTAATTTAGCTCCGAGCTCCTTAAATTCGTTTCGTAGGACCTCATCCCTTTTTTTACCGATGTCGTTGGTACCAATCTGCACCACGACAACTGGCTGTTCTCCCTCCCTTTTTAGAATGTCCTGCACCCGCACCGAGACATTCTTGACCCTTGCACCAGGGAGGCAACATAACATCCTTGAGTCTCGCTTGCGGCTGCAGAAACGCCTATCTATTCCCCTTACCATTGAATCCCCAATCGCTATTGCTCTCCCGCTCTTTTTCCTGCCCTCCTGTGCAGCAGAGCCAGCCATGGTGCCATGAATTTGGCTGCTGCTGCCCTCCCCTGATGACTCATCCCCCTCAACAGTACCCAAAGCAGTGTATCTGTTTTGCAGTGGGATGACCACATGGGACTCCTGCATTACCTTCCTTGCACTGCTCTTCCTGTTGGTCTTCCATTCCCTATCTGGCTGTGGACCCTTTCCCAGCGGAACGACCAACTCGCTACACGTGATACTCACGTGATTCTCAGCATCGTGGATGCTCCAGAGTGAATCCACCCTTGCTGTGATGTTCTGTAAATGTCAGTAGATAGTTAACTTGTGCTTCTATTGGTTGAGTTCAATAGGAAAGAGATCAATATCAATGCACGTATTTTCAACCATCTTCAACATTCTCATTTGACATCGACTACATTCATAAAAGACACATATCGCTCCTTTGCATGCAGAGATCAGTCACCTAAAGCAATAGCTGAAAAGTAGAAGCAAATTACTTCACACCAGTAAGTGACCCACACTCAGTACATTCAGCAGAGAAAGATGAGAGGGGATCGCATAGAAACATAAAATTATAACGGGACTGGACAGGTTAGATGCGCGAAGAATGTTCCCGATGTTGCGGAAGTCCAGAAACAGTGGAGACAGTCTTAGGATTAGGGGAGGCCATTTAGGACTGAGATGAGGAGAAACATATTCAATCGGAGAGTTGTTAACTTGTGCAATTCGCTGCCACAGAGAGTGGTTGATGTCAGTTCATTTGATATATTCAAGAGGGAGTTAGATATGGCCCTTTAATCTGAAGGGATCAAGGGATGTGGAGAGCACGCAGGAAAGGGATACCGAGGGAATGATCAGCCATGATCTTATCGAATGGTGGTACAGGCTCGAAGGGCCGAATGGCCTACTCCTGCACCTATTTTCTATGTTGCTATACTCACAGTAACACATGATCACTGGGGTATGATGTTCTACACAGGTTAGTAATCAGCACTCAGTTGATCCCACAATGATAGACACTCCCATAAATATATGGTCACTGTGATACGGTGGTCCTCACCAGTTGGTGACCAACACTCAGTACATTCCACATTGAACTACACTCCTATAAATACATTGCAGGGTGTGGTTTACACATCGGTTTGAGAAACTCACATAGTACAGCTGTGTAGGGAGAGACACGGCCATTCCTACCTTCTATCAGAGAGATGGGTATACTGAGGACTGATTCAAAAGTACACGATATTCCATTAAGGGCAATAACTTGATAGTTAAACAACCCTATTCGATACAAACATAAATTTATATTCAGCTGAGTCAATCGAATCAAATCGCAGAGGATATTGAGAAAGCTTCACGCAACAGAATGAATTCACGGAGCTCGTGTCTTTAAAATCGTGACCACTACGTGTAACATTATCAGACATAGATCGAAATCAGAGACCAGCTGACACACAGACTTACACAACTTCAATGTTTATATTCACTTATTAGGAACACCAATAACGGCAACGATCACATAGTATATTTTCTTCGCACTGCAAAGTGTTTGATGCATTTTGTGTGAGAAGCGATGTGACCCTTTGTGCTGCAGGCAATCTCCAGGAATTATTCTCTGAGACGATACATTCCCAGCGCCTTAAATTTATACCCTGCGGTATCTTCATGGGGACACTGAGGTTGCAACATCGCTCAAAAAAGTTATTTTAACCATTTGAACAAATAGATTACGACAGCCGAGATAGGTCTCTGTTGTCATGGACTATATTCAGTGTCGAGATTGAAATTTAAAACCCCAAAGACTGCACAATTCTGATCCAATTAATTAACCGTTGAAAATCGTTCTCTGCATTCTGCCAGCAATGTGGTTGTTGTATCAAACACAATCAGGCCCATCTTTACATCTCATATTTTTTCGCAACAGTACTTCAATCTGCTGTGGCCATTCAGTAATTGCAAACCCAATGTTAGAGTGGCCATCCAGACCTGTTGTATTCGACTCGAGGATGCAGCTGCCCTCCTTACCTCTGGCCGTTCATACAAGCAATTAAATAAATTAATTTATGTCAATCGTACTCAAACGAATAAAGACATTCAGATAATAGAGCCCCTCCACCTAATACATCCCCTCCAACTAATACAGCCGATCACACTAATGCAACTCCTCTCAACAATACCGCCACCCAAACTCATACAGCCCCTCACACGAATACAGCCCATCATGCTCATATATTGCCTCTTACACAGAGAGTAACATAAAACTGTTCCAGCACATCAAACTCATACAGCATGTTAAACTCATACAGTACATCAAACTGATATTTCCAGTTGGAAAACAGTAGCAAGTGGAGTGCCGCAGTGATTGGTGCTGGGGCCTCAAATACTTACAATGATTTGGATTAAGGGTCCGAGTGTAACGTATCCAAGTTTGTTGATCTTACAAAAATGGACGCGACAGCAAATAAATCTTTAAACGGATAGAGAGAGGCTAAGTGAACGGGAAAAGAAAATTGGCACATCGAGAATAATGTGGGAAAATGTGAGATTATCAACTTTGGCACAAAAAATAGAAAAGCAAATTATAATTTAATTGGAGAATAATTGCAGAGTGCTGCAGTACAGAGAGATCTGTGAGCCCCTGTACATGAAGCACAAAATGTTAATATGCAGGGAGAGCAAGTAAGCAGGAAGGCAAATGGAATGTTGGCCTTTATTGCAAGGGGGAAGGACTAAACAGCAGCGAGGTCCTGTTACAACTGTGCAGGGCATTGTACAGGCCACACTCGCGAACTGAGTACTGTTTGGTCTCTGTTGATGGGAAGAATAGAATTGCTATGGAGACGATTCAGAGACGGTTGATTCCGGAGATGGGGGTGTTTGATTTGTCAAGTTAAGTTGAGTAGGTTGTGCATATACTCACTGGAGCACAGAATAATGAATGTTGATTTTATCGAAACATGTGAGATAATGAGGCGCTCGACAGAGTGGATGCAGAGAGGATATTTCATCTCATAGGGGAAAATAATAGTTGGGAGCATCGTCTCAGAATAAGGCGTCGACTGTTTAAAACTCAGATGAGGAGGAATTCCTGCATTCCAAGGGTTGCAAATCTGCAGAATACTCTGCCGCAGAGAGCTGTGGCGGCTAGACCATTGATTATATTTAACGCGGAGATAGACAGATTTTTGAGCGATATGGGAATAAGGAGTTATGGGTTAGTGGACAGGGAAGTGCAGCTCAGTCCATTATCAGAACTGCTACGATCTTATTAATTGGTGGTGCAGACTCGAGAGGCCAATTGCCCCAGTCATGCTTCTATCTCTTTTGTTCTTATGCACTTATGTACACTCAATACAAGCCTTGAATCTAATACAGCCATTCAACTAATAAAGAACCTTACATTAATACAGTCCCTGAAACTAGCAGATACATGCAAACCTATACTGAACCTCAAACTTTCAAACTAGTACAGATCGTCAAAATAACAGAGATTCGAAAACTAATACAGATCCTCAAACTAATAGAGAAAGATAAACGAATAGAGAACCTGAATTTAATACAAATCCTCAAACCAATATGAACGAGAAAGTGATGGAGAATCTCAAAGTAACACAGCCCCTCAAACTAATAGAGAACATAGAAACATGGAATCATTTCGAATTTTAGACAGCAGAAGGAGGTCATTTCGGCTCATCGTGTCCGCGCTGACGTCAATCATAAGAACCTACGAAATAGTTGTCAGAGTAGTCCATACGGCCCCTCGAGCCTGCTCCGTCATTTAATACGATTATGGTTGGAGAGCAGGCACAGTCATAATTACACACACACACACACACACACTAACGGACACTCACACAAACTCACACATACACTCACACACTCACACACACATACACACACACACACTCATGCTCACACTCAAGCTCACACTCTATCACACACATCTTCACAGACACACTCACAGTCTCGCGCAATCTTGCACACGCTCTCACAGACTCTCTCACACACACACACACACGCATATTCCCTCTCACAAAAACACTCACACGAACAGTCACACTCACAAACACACTCACACACGCTCTCTCACACACTCTCACACAGTCTCACACACTCACATACACAAAGTCACACACACACAGGCACGTACACTCACGCAATCACACTCACACACACACACTCATACATTCTCACACACAAACACTCACACATACACAGTCACACTCACACACACACGCATACACGTTCTCCCACACAATCTCACACACACATTCACACACGCACTCTCACACACTCTCACACACTCACATATACTCAGTCACACACACACACACGCACGCACACTCACGCAATGACACTCACACACACACATACTTTCTGACACACAAACACTCACACATGCACAGTCACACACAAACACACACGGATACATGTTCTCCCACAAACTCTCACACATGCACAATCTCACACACTCTCACACACCGTCACACACACACCCTCACACTCACACACACACTCACGCACACTCTCACACACCCTCACACACACACATTCTCACACACTCTCACACATTCACACACACTCTCACACACACTCACATACTCTAACACACTCACATACACTCAGTCACAAACACACACGCACGCACACTTACGCAATCACACTCACACACACACGCATACATTCCGACACACAAACACTCACACACACACAGTCACACTCACATAAGCTCTCTCACACACTCACACACTCACACACTCACACACACACTGATACCCGCACACTGACACTCACACAAGGACACACGCACAAACACACACACAGACACTCACACACACTGACAATCACACACACAGACAATCACACACTCACATTCACAGATAAACTGATGCATACACTGACAGACATACTTCCACATACACTAACACACCTATACTCAAACATAAACACTTTCTCATGAGCATTGATTTTTGAAAGAGTTACAGCCCGGCTGTGTCACTTTTGACGATGTCCCTTACTGGCTGTGGCTTACATTGGTAATGAGGTTTCCTCTCGAGTGGACTTAATGAGCCCTCTCCCCAGGGGACTGCCCGAGATTCTCTCCCCAGCGGATCGACCAAGAACCTCCCACGGGGAGTGATCGAGACCCTCTCCCCAGGGGACTTACTGATACACTCTCCTAAGTGGATTGGCCGAGTTCCCTTCCCAGGGGACATACCAAGTCCCCCTGCCCAGGGGAATGACTGGAAACCTCTCCCCATGAGACTGACACAGACTCCTGACCAGGGGACTGAACGAGACCTCGTCGAGAAAGGAATGACCGGGACCCTCTCCCCAGCGGACTGACAGAGACCCTAACCATAATTTGGACGCAAGGGGGCAACTTGAATTTTTTGTGTTTATTACCTGGCGTTTAATTCTGTATCTGGGCCCTTGTTTTGTGATCTCGGGCTAACAATTTGCAGATTGGATAGTCTGGATTTTGCTCTCATTGGAACAGAGGAGGTTGAGAGGAGACCTCATTGAAACATAGAAACATAGAAATTAGTTGCAGCAGCAGAGCATTCGGCACTTCGAAACTGCAGCGCCATTCAATAAGGTCATAGCTGATCATTCAACTTCAGATCCCCTTTACTTCTTCTCTGCATACCCCTTAATTCTTTGAGCATAAGGGCCATATCTAACTCCCTTTTTAATATATCTAACGTACTGGCCTCAGCAACATTCTGCAGTAGAGAATTCCACACGTTAAATACTCTCTGAGTGAAGAAATTTCTCCTCATCTCGGCCCTAAATTGCTTATCCCTTATTTTTAGAATGTGACCCCTGTTCTGGAACTCCTCAGCCACGGAAACATTCTTCCTGCCTCTAACTTGTCCAAACCCGTCAGAATGTTATATGTTTCTATTCGACCTCCTCTCATTCTTCTAAACGCCAATGGATACAAGCCCAGTTGATCCAGTCTCTCCTCGTATGTCAGTCCAGCAATCCCAGGAACAACCTTGCGAAGCTTCGCTGTACTACCTCAATAGCAAGAACATCCTTCCTCTGATTAGCAGACCAAAGCTGAACACAAAATTCCAGCTGTGGCGTTACCAACGCTCTGTACAACTGCAGGAAGACCTCCCTGCTTAATGCTGAAATCCTCGAGCCATGAATGCCAACATGCCATTTGCCTTCTTCAACGCCTGCTGTATCTGCATGCAAAATTTTGTGTACAGGTGTACAAAATATTGACCGGCATGCACATAATGGAGAGTAAGTGCCAATTTCCATTGGTGGAGTTACCAATAAGAATGGGCATAGTTTTAAGGTGGTTATTGGAAAGTTAAAGGGGTTTTGCGAGTTGTTTCTTTATGATCAGAGTTGAGCGAATCTGGAACTCACTTTCTGAAAGAGCGGTGGATGCAGAAATCCTCACCGTATTTAACACATGGTTGGATGGGAATTGCAGGGTTACAGACGTGGAGCTGGTTAGTGGGATTAGGCTGGATATCCACTTGTTGGCCAGTGAAGGTAGGATGGTAAGTACTGTAGGGAATGGAATACGACCACGAATATATCCTGGACTAGTTTCAATCGCCTGGATGGGTTCGACAGGAATATTCCTCGACTTCTTTCCGGTAAATTTGACAGTGGGTTTTTATCATATTTTTGCCTCTCCCTGGAGATCACATGGCTCCGGTTAGGGTGGAGTGCAGAATCATTCGGTGTAAGGGGTGTCGCAGTTGTGTGGGGTGACTGGTTGGGCAGGGTGCTCGTTACCTTTCCGCCAGTCTTCATTGTTCACAGGTTTATATGTAACATTCAGGGCCGCTGACTGAGGGCCGGGTGGCTGTTTGACGGGCAGCGCGGATACGATGGGCCGAACTGGCCTCCTTTTGCACTGCAATTTTCGAAGTATCTATGTTTCTATTCGATTGCGGCCCTTGTGTTTTACAGAGGTTAACGCCGGGTTTAAGTTGCCCGGCTGCAATGCTACAAACACATGTTAACTCTCTGTCGACTGAACAGGAGCTGAGAGGAGAGGAAGGTTGGAAAGTCGAGGCGTGGATGGAGAGTAAAATATCAAGCTCCTATTGCAAGTGAGGCGACAATTTGGAGGCGACATGGAGGGCATTTGAGGGGGTTTTATGGAGTAATTTGCGAGATAATATATCGAGTGGTAGGAGGGTGCGGAACCAAAGGAAACAGGTTTGCAATACTTGGCAAAGCAACCTGAGCAGAGATGCGGACGATTTGGTTTATGCATTGCGTTGTTATGCTCTGTACACTTGTTAAGAAATAGGTTGCAGAGCTACAGGCAGAGCGAGGCACTGATGGGATCCCTCGATCAAGCAAAAAGAGGACGGGCCGAATGGACTGTATGATTCTCTGATTTGTTGCAGGTTTATGGGGCTATTTCCCGGGAATCTGTGGGATGGTATTTTCAGAGTCCCAGCTCTGCTCTTCTGTTCTCACTCAGTCTCACCATCGTGTGTAAATTGCTTATCCATCCTGAGAGTCGGACTAACAGGACAGTTCTTGTCGATAGGTCATTTGGAGAAGGAACCTTTATTTAATATATTCAAACAATGAAACCAGTTGTGATGCAAATACCAAGGAGATCAGCCTCGAACTGCAGTAAGCGGTAGAGATTTATTAACACAACACCGGGACAACAACAACTTGCATTTATATAGCGGCTTTAATGTATTGAAAAACACAAGGCCAAATTTGACACTGAGCCACGTAAAAAGATGTTAGGACAGATTATCATAAATTCAGTGAAAGCGGGAAGTTTAAGTCGCGTTTGAACGAGCAGGAGCGAGGTGGAGCTACGAAGAAGTTTCAGGAGGGAATTCAGAGTTTTGGACCTTGACAGCTGAAGTCGTGGGCGCCAAAGTGATGAAAATCGAGAACGCCCAACAGCTTGAAGCAGTGGAGAGATCGCGGACGGTTTTAGGGACACTTCTTACAGAGCCTGACTCCTCATTGGGACAGACACACACTGTACACAGGGACACTTTTTACAGAGTCTGACTCCCCACTGGGAGACACATTGTGTACAGGGACACTTGTTACACCGTGTGTTTCCTCACTGGGAGAAACACACTGTACACAGGGACACTTGAAACAGAGTCGAACTCCTCACTGTGAGTGACACGCATTGTACACAGGGACACTTGTTTCAGAGTCTGACTCCTCACTGCGAGTGAAACAGTCTACACAGGGACACTTGTTACAGAGCCTAACAACTCATTGGCAAGAGACACACATTGTACATAGGGACAGTATTTACAGAGTCTAACTCCTCACTGGGAGTGACACAGACTGCACACAGGGACAGTTGTTACACATTCTGAAATCTCACTGGGAGAGACACACACTATACACAGGGACACTTGTTACATTGTCTCAGCTTGACGTTGCATTATTTTAGCATGCATAACTCCCACTTATCGTCAATTTTAATGCTGAAATGACATGTAACGCCCATATGTCGCCCATTGTCCCCCAAAATATAAACAGATGACCATTTTTTGGAAATATTTCGCCGAGCGTTAATATCCACATGTGCGAAACGGCGACGAAGAATATTAATGTCCGCTCACAATTTTGGGGCGGCGTCATCAGAACGTGCGAAATTAACGCCCATAATATCGCCCAGCGTTACTTTTGATGTGTTATTAACATCGAGATTCAATAAAACCTCATGCCCACTTTCTTTGTCGTAAAAATCAAATTTGATGATTGCAAAGACCAGGACATCAGCCAGCTTCATTTTCCCGACCTCAAACAGATCTCTCCCACAATATTGCTCGCCCGAACAGCGCTCTTGAAAAGTGGAACTGTTCTCACCAAATCACAGCGGTGTGGAGGCCACATTTTCATCTCGCACGTCGCTTCATTGAAAAGGCTGCTTCAACGTCGCTGGGAGTTCGGGTTGACTCTGGAGTTATACTCAGGTGAAATGACCACCTGAACGACATTTCTTCACCTAGTGTACGATTGTGTCAAACTGTGCGTGGCTTTTAGCGCTGAAATTATTTTCTTCTGACCAATCGGCATTATACTTTTATTTCAATGGTGCCATCCATTACGAAGCCTGATTTGGTAACTACGTAGATGCTGCTGAGTCAAAATGACAGAAGGTCTGATGCATAGAATTATGTGTCCAACTGACAACGTGTCTGACTCAAGATGTGCTCCAGAACATACACACCCCGCCCTTTCATGGAGAAGCGCAGTGAGCTCAACGTTCGAAGAACACCTCCCTTTGCAGACTGTGTTTCCACAAAGTGCTGATCGCAGAAATCTTGCAGCTCATCAGAACACATCTGCAGTCTGCCAGCAATTTCAGGACATCAGTGACCTTCGCCATAAATATCACCGCCGTGCTCCCGTTCTATGCCTCCGGTTCCTTTTAAATCTCTGCGGTCGACAGTTGCCCTCTGTCCCACCATTGCTGCGTTAGACAGGTGACGCATGCCATCTATGGGCGTGGGATGGTCTTTATCAGTTTCCAGACCCACAATGCAACACACACATGTTAACTCGCTGTGTGCTGAACAGGGGCTGGGCGGAAATTAAGGAGGGAAAGGTGAACTCGTAGATGGACAGCTCAACGTAATGCTCGTGCTTCAGAGCGAGGCAACAATTTGGAGAGGACATGGAGGTTATATTACTGGGTTTGATAGAATAATTTCGGAAATACTATTTCCAGTAGCAGGAGGGTGGGGAACCAAAGGACACAGGTTTCCAATAATTGGCAAACAACCAGTGCAGCGATGTGAAGGAGTTGTTTCATGCAGAGCGTTGGTATGCACGGTACACTTAAAAAATCAGTTTGAAGGGCTACGGGGAGAGAGAGGCAGTCAATGGATCGCACTTTCAGGCACTGGCAGGATGGACCGAATGTCCTGTATGATGCTCCGATTTGTTGCAGCTTTATAGAGCAATTTCCCATTAACCTGTGAAGCAGTCTGTTGAGAGTCCCAGCTGCACACTTCTTTTGCCACTCAGTCTCACCTTCGTGTGTAAATTGCTTATCCAACCCCGAGTAAGGCCCATAGGCGGACAGGTCGAGTTTATGCAGTCAGTTAGAGAATAAACTTTTATTTAATATCTTCAAACAATGATGAATTTTTTGCTGAAAATAATGAGGAGACCAGCCGTGAGGTGCAGTAAGCAGTAGAGTTTGATTGACACTACACCGAGACAACAACAACTTGAATTTATAAAGTGGCTTTAATGTAATGAAACGTCACAAGGCAAAATGCGATACTGAGCCCAATAAAGAGATGCTAGGACAGATTATGATAATCTTAGTGAAAGCGGGAGATTTCAGAAGCGATTGAACGAGGAGGAGCGAGGCGGAACTACGAAGTGTAGTTAATTCCAGAGTATAGTGCCTTGGCAGCTGATGTCATGGGCGCCAATGTTTTGAACATCGAGGATGCCCAACAGCTCATAGGAGTGGAGAGATCTCGGAAGGTCGGAGCGACACTTGTTACTGAGTCTGCAACCTCACTGGGAGGAACACGCACTGTTCAAAGTGACACTTGTTACAGAGTCTGGCTCTTCACTGGGAGAGACACATACTGTAAAAGGGACACTTGTTACAGAGTCAGACTCCTCACTGTGAGAGACACACACTGTACACATGGACATTATGATAGATTCAGACTCCTCACTGGGAGAGGCACCACTTGATCACAGGTACACTTGTTACAGAGTCTGAAACCTCACTGGAAGAGACACCCACTGTACACAGGGACATATGTTACATATTCTTACTCCTCACTGGGAGAGACACACACTGTACATAGAAACATAGAAACATAATAAATAGGTGCAGGTGTAGGACATTGGGCCCTTCGAGCCCGCGCCACTATTCAATAAGTTCATGGCTGAACATTCACATGATTACTCCTTTATTGCTTTCTCTCCATACCCCTGGATCCCATTAGCCGCAAGGGCCATATCTAACTCCCTCTTGAATATATCGAATAAACTGGCATCAACAACTCTCTGTGGTAGGCAATTCCATAGATTCACAATTCTCTGAGTGAAGATGTTTCTCCTCATCACATTCCTAAGTGGCTTACCCGTTATCCTTAGACTGTGGCCCCTTGTTCTGAAACTCCAGTACAAATTCTTCCTGCATCTAACCTGTGCAGTCCCATCAGAATTATTTTGTTTTATGAGATCCCCTCTCATCCTTCTAAACATCAGTGAATATAGGCACAGTCGATCCAGTCTCTCCTCATATGTCAGTCCTGCCATCCCGGGAATCAGTCTGGTAAACCTTCGCTGCACTCCCTCAATAGCATTAACGTTCTTTCTCAGATTTGGAGACCAAAACTATGGCCCTGTACAATTGCAGTAACACCTTCCTGCTACTATTCTCAAATCCCCTAGCTATGACGGCCAACATACATTTTGTCTTCTTCAACGCCTGCTGTACATGCATGCCAACTTTCAATGACGGGTGTACTATGACACCCAGGTCTCGTTGCCCCTTTTCGGAATCATCCGCCTTTCAGATAATATTCTGCTTTCGTGTTTTTGCCACCAAACTTGGATAACCTAACATTTATCCACATTAAATTGCATCCGCCATGCATTTGCCCGCTCAACTGACCTGTCCAATCAGCCTGCAACCGCTTAGCTTCCTCCTCACAGCTCACACCGCCACCCAGCTTAGTGTTATCTTCAAACTTGGAGATATTACACTCAATTACTTCAACTAAATCATTAATGTATATTGTAAATAGCTTTGTTCACAGCACTGAGCCCCGTGGCACCGGACTATTCAATGCCTGACATTCTGAAAAGTACCTGTTTATTGAGAATCTTTGATTCCTGTCTAACAACCAGTTCACTATCCACGTCAGTACATTAACCCAATACCATGTGCTTTAATTTTGCACATCAATCTCTTGTGTGGGGCCTTGTCAAAAGCCTCTTGAAAGCCCAAACACACCACATCCACTGGTTCGATGTGTTACATCAGCAAAAAACGCTAGAAGATTTGTCAAGCTTGACTTCCCTTAGATAAATCCATGCTGACTTGGACCGATCTGGTCACTGCTTTCCAAATGCACTGTTATTTCATCTTTAATAATTGATTCCAACATTTGCCCCACTACTGATCTCAGGCTTACCAGTCTATAATTAGCCGTTTGCTCTCTTCCTCTTTTCTTAAAAATGGTGTTACATTAGTTCGCCTCCAGTCAATACGAACTGAGCAGAACCGATAGACCGTTGGAAAATGATCACCAATGCATCCACTATTTTTCGGGCCACTTCCTTAAGTACTCTGAGCTGCAGACTATCAGGCCTCGGGGATTCATCGACCATCAATTCCATCAATTTCCGAAACACAATTTCCAGCCTAATAAGGATTTCATTCAGTTCCTCCTTCGAAATAGACACTCGGTCCCCGAGTATTTCGGACTTTTTTTTTTTTATCTTCCTTCGTAAAGACAGAACCGAAGAACTTGTTCAACTGGGCCGCCATTTCTTTTTTCCCCATTATAAATTCACCTGCAAATGACTGTAATGGACCTACGTTTGTCTTTACTAATGTTTTTCTCATCACATATCTATGGAGGATTTTGAAGTCAGTATTTATGTTCCCAGCAAGCTTCCTCGCATACTCTAATTTTCCACTCTTAACTAAAGCCTTTGTCCTACTCTGCTCGAATAGACTTGCGAATGATACTTAATGTGTTGACGTAGGATAGGTAATGGAAAACATTTAAATATCACTTGGCTGAACTTCAACATTGGTACATCCATGGCTGGAGTAATAATAAAACTGGAATATGGCTCAACCATGGCTAACAAGGAAATATAAGCATAGTTTTAAATCCAAAGAAGAGGAATATAAACGGGGCAGAAAAAGCACCAAACCTGAGGACTGGGAGAAATTTATAACCCTGTATGTGTCATTCACCAGTCTATTCTAGCCAATTCACATCACATATCATCGAAGTTTCCTTGCCTTACGTTCAGGACCCTAGTTTCAGAATTAAATGGTTCATTCTCTGTCTTAATATAGAATTCTACCATATTATGGTCACTCTTCCCAATGGTACCTCGCACAACAAAATTGCTAATTGTTCATTTCTCCTTACACATCACCCAGTCTAGGATGGCCAGCGATCTAGTTGGTTCCTCGACAAATTGTTCTGCAAAACATTCCCTATTACACTCCAGCAAATCCTCCCCCATGGCATTGCTAAGAGTTTGTGGATTATATATAGAGTAAAGTCGCCCATGATAACTGCTGTGCCTGTATCGCACGCATCCCTAATTTCTGGTTGGATGCTGTCCGCAAATTCGCGACTATTGTTTGGTAGCCTGTATACAACTCCCACTAGCGTTTTCTGCCCTCTGGTATTTCGTAGCTCAACCCATACCGATTCCACATCATCCAAGCGAATGTCATTCCTTACAATTGCGTTAATTTCCTCTATTACCAGCAACACCACCCCAACTCCTTTTACTTTTTGTCTCTCCTTACTGAATGTTGAATACTCCTGGATGTTGAGTTCCCAGACCAGCAGCCATGAGTCCGCGATGCCAATTACATCATATCCGTTCACAGCTATCTGTGCAGTTAATGTGTCCACATTATTCTGAATACTCCTCATATTGAGGCAGTTCTCTCTCCCTCTTCAAAATGTCCTGCAGCCGCTCAGAGACATCCTTCACCCTTGCACCAAGGAGGCAACATAGCATCCTGGAGTACTGACTGCGGCCGCAGAAACGTCTATCTACTCCGCTTACAATAGAATCCCCTACCTATATAGCTCTTCCACTCTTTTTCCTCACTCCTGTGCAGCAGAGCCACCCACGATGCTATGACCCTGGCTGCAGCTGCTCTCCCCTGAAGTGTCAAACCCCTCAACAGTACCCAAAGCGGTGTATCTGCTTTGCAGGGGGATGACCACAGGGGACCCCTGCACGATCTTCCTTCCACTGCTCTCCTGTTGGTCACCCATCCCCTTTCTAACTGTGTACCTATTACACTGCGGTGTGTTCAACTCAATCAACGTGTTGTTCACGACATCCTCAGCCTCTTTTTCAATCATGCTGTAGGCCCTCTCTGCCGAAGACAAGCTCCTGGAGGCATAGGCGACAGTTTGCAACATCCCCGCAATGTAAGCTTGTTGTAATACACACCCGACTCTGTATGACGATGAATCACATGCTAGCACAATTCTTTTACATGGGTTATACAATACAATCAGCTTGTTGGATCATGAAATGTTTCTGGCTTTCTCAAAAGCAATTACTTGTTTTTTTTTCCCCATACCCAGTTCTCACCTTTATGCAAGCAGACATGTAGCGGATGCTCCAGATTAAATCCACCCGCAGCTTCAGTGCCGCAATGCGGTCAGTTAGGTGTTGCAGGGCGATACACATCCTGTACATTTCGTCGTCAGGGACACTGGGAGCGTCCCTAACTTACCAGATAGCACAGGAGGAGCATGCCACATGTCCGAGCTCTCCTGCCGTGACTAAACCTTTACTTTAACTTAAGCAGGCTGCAACAATGAGAAAGGATACTTACTGATAAGGCAAAAGAAAATAAAAATGACTCATTAATCACCAGCCAATCACTTAATCCCTTGGCTGTGATGTCACGCTACGATTTCTTTCGACTTCTGTTTTGCCTTCTCACCCTGCTGCACCCGCACCGACTGGCCTTTTGTATGCCTGACGACGCTGCCGCTCTGCAGCGTCGACTTCCCCCCGGCTGCTCCCGGCCTTTTGGTCCTTTTGCAATTATCCCGACACTGCTGCTCCGCCCGCTCGACATCCCACTGGCGACAAAGTGACACTTGTTACAGAGTCTGAAACCTCACTGTGAGACACACACTGTACACAGGAACATTTGTTACATAGACTCGACAAGATTTTGCATTATTTTGCAATGCATAACGCCCAATTATCGTCCATTTTAACGTTGAAATGACGTGTAATGACTCTATGTTGTCAATTTTGCAACAAAATGTAAAGTAACGGCCATTTGTTGATAACATATCTCCGAGCGTTAATTTCAAATATTCAAACGCTGTGAAAAAATTATTACCACCCACCCACTTTATGGGATGGAATCACCTGAATGGGCGAAATTAGCGCCAATAATTTGGCCCAGCGCTACATCTGGCATGACATTAACAGTGAGCTTCAATAAACACGCCCGCCAACTTTTTTTGTTTTAAACATCAATTTTGACGAAAGTATTGCCCAGGACGTAGCCCAGCTTCATTTTCACTACCTCATACAAATCTCGGCCAAAATATTGCTCGCCCAAAACAGCGCTCTGAAAAAGTGGAAGTGTTCTGACCAAATACAGTGGTGTGGACGGCACTTTTTCATCTCACATGGCGCTTCATTGAAAAGGCTGCTTCAACGTCGCTGGCAGTTTGGATTGAAGCTGGAGTTATTCTGAGGTGAAGTCACCATCTGGATGACATTGTCCGCACCCTGCACGATTGGGTCAAACTGCGGTTGGCTTTTAGACCAGAAATGAATTTCTTCTGACCAATCTGCGTTACACTTTTATTTCAATGGGGCCAGCCATTTACGTTCTGTTAACTATGCACATGCTGCAGAGTGCAAACGGCACTACGTCTGTTGCACAGAATTTTGTGTCCAATGTACGATATGCCAGATTCAATAGTAGGTCCAGATGGCACACGCGCCTCCCTTACATCTAGAAGCGCTGTTACATCAACGTTTCCAAGGAGACCTGCCTTCACAGACTGTGCTTCCACAAAGTGGTGCTCACAGAAATCTGGCAGCTCATCAGGCCAAATCTGCAGCCTGCCAGCACCTTCAGGACGTCATGACCATCGAGGTCAAGTTCACCGCTGCCGTGTTGTTTTACGCGTCCGGCATCTTTTAGGCCTCCCTGGTCGACATTTGTCCTTTGTCTCACCGTGCCACATAATGCTGCGTTGGACAGTTCACGGAGGCCGCCTACCTGTGTAGAATTGAATCAATCACCCTCCCGTTGACCACGGAGGCCCAGACAAACATCGCTGATGAATTCCACAGCATTGCTAAGTTCCCAAAGATGCAGGGCGCAATGCGGGCGCCTTCTCAGGACCCACAGCTTTTTCGCAAATGAAAATAGATTTCACTCCCTGAAGTTCCAACCAGTTGACGAACACAAACAGTTCATTATTGTGGTGCATGCCAAATATCCGTGGCAGCTTCGAGGAGTCTCAAATCCTACGTGAGAGCGCTGGTACTGACATGTTCACACGTCATCCACAAGTTCAATGTTGGACGCTTGATGACAAACGGTGTGTACTTGCGAACTGGCTGATGACACCCTGCGTGACACCCACAAGAGACAGAGAAGCGGTAAAATGACAGGCACAGAGACACACACAATGTGGTCCAGAAAACAAGTTGTGTGCTCAAGCAGCGGCTTATATGAGTGCACCATCAGGAGTGGAGCTGCACGACAACCCTGATCAGGTAGTTAAAGTTGTAGTCGGAATGCTGCACAATCTGGCGATCAGGAGGTTGCAAGGAGTGCCAGATGTGACTTATGGTGCACATGAGGAGAGAGATGAAGAGGAGGACGAGGGGCTGGACGCTGAACTCGGGCCGGACACTCAGGCTAATTATTAGAACATGCCCGCCGCTCCCTTCAGAACGCACGAAAGGGCGCATGGTGAGTACAAGCTGCAGGACTGTTAACGTCAGCAACTCATAATTGCCTGAAGGAACGTTGCGGTGATTGACAAAGCTGACACACTGCTGTGTATTTGTGCATCTCAGACATCAATGCTGGGCATCAAGTTGGTGCTGGTTAAAATTTAGGATAATTGGAGTTAAGTTTATTCGTATCCTTTAGTGCAAAGTAATCACCAGTGTTTAATGGTGCAGCTCTCTGAGGCAATGCAAAACAAGGTTATGTTCAATAAGAAAGACATTTAACACAAGCTTTGTTGTGAAATTATAAGTATCATTGGCAACAACTGCTGAACCCACCCTGATGGGGATATAACAGACCCATCACCTGCGGACATGCAACTCCCTTTCCATCCACCCTCCTCTTCTCAGAATCAGGGGAAGTCATAACGGGGAACAAAGAAATAGCAGACCAATTGAACAAGTACTTTGGTTCGGTATTCACTAAGGAGGACACAAACAAACTTTCGGATATAAAATGGGTCAGAGGGTCCAGTAAGAAGGATTAACTGAGGAAAATCCTTATTAGTCGGGAAATTGTGTTGGGGAAATTGATGGAATTGAAGGCCGATAGATCCCTAGGGCCTGATGGTCTGCATCCCAGAGTAGTTCGGAGTTGGCCTTGGAAATAGCGGATGCATTGACAGTCATTTTCCAACATTCCATAGACTCTGGATCAGTTCCTATGGAGTGGAGGGTAGCCACTGTAACACCACCTTTTAAAAAAGGAAGGAGAGAGAAAACAGGTAATTACAGACCGGTCAGCTTGATATCGGTGGTGGGTAAAATGATAAAATCAATTATTAAGGATGTCATATCAGCTTTTTTGGAAAGAGGTGACATGATGTGCCCAAGTCAGCATGGATTTGTGAAAGGGAAATCATGCTTGACAAACCTTCTTGATTTTTTTGAGGATGATCACAGTAGAGTGGACAAGAGTATACCAGTTGAGGTGGTGTTTCTGGAATTTCAGAAGGCTTTCGACAATGTCCCATACAATAAGTTAATGTGCAACGTTGAAGCACATGGGATTGGGATAGTGTACTGGCTTGGATGGAGAAATGGATGGCGGACAGGAAGCAAAGTGTAGGAGTAAAAGGGTACGTTTTAGAATGGCAGGCAGCGGCGAGTGGGGTACCGCAGGGGCCACTGCTGGGGCCCCAGCTGTTTACACTGTACATTAATGATTTAGACGAGGGGATTAAATGTACTATCTCCAAATTTGAGGATGAAACTAAGTTGGGTGGCAGTGTGAGCTGCGAAGAGGATTCTATGAGGCTGCAGATTGACTTGGACATGTTCGATGAGTGGGCAAATTCATAGCAGATGAAGTCGTACGTGGATAAATGTGAGGTTATCCACTTTGATGGGAAAAACAGAGAGACAGACAATTATCTGAATGGTGACAGATTAGGAAAAGGGGAGGTGCAACGAGACCTGGGTGTCATGGTAGATCAGTCATTGAAGGTTGGCATGCTGGGACAGCAGGCGGTTAAGAAAGCAAATGATATGTTGGCCTTCATACAGAGGGGATTTGAATGCGGTGGCAGGGAAGTGTTACTGCAGTTGTACAGGGCCTTGGTGAGGCCACACCTGGAGTGTTGTGTACAGTTTTGGTCTCCTAACTTGAGGAAGGACATTCTTGCTGTTGAGAGAGTGCAGCGAATGTTCACCAGACTGATTCCCGGGATGGCGGGCTGACATATCAAGAAAGACTGGATTAACTGGGATTTTATTCACTGGAGTTCAGAAGAATAAGAGGGGATCTCCTAGAATCGTGTAAAATCTGACGGGTTAAGACAGGTTAGATGCAGGCAGAATGTTCCCGATGTTGGAGAAGTCCAGAACCAGGGTTCACAGCATAAGGATAAGGCGTTGGTCATTTAGGACCGAGATGAGGAGAAACACCTTCAACCAGAGAGTGGTGAACCTGTGGAATTCTCTACCACAGAACGTTGTTGAGGCCAATTCACTAAATATATACAAAAATGAGTTAGATGTAGTCCTTACTACTCGGGGGAAATCAACGCGAATGGCGAGAATGCAGGAATGGGGTACTGAAATTGCATGTTCAGTGATGAACTCATTGAATGGTGGTGCAGGCTCGAAGGGTCGAATGACAAACTCCTGCACCTAATTTCTATCTTTCAAGTTTCTCCCCATCTCTACCCCTTTCCCTCATCGCTCCAAGCCGCCTTGTCGAGGAGCACCTTCGGCGATGCCCCATTTGGAGGGATGAAGGAAGAGCCGATGATTACAAGAGTACAGGAGCAGAGGGGAACGATGTGGGAACATTCTCGTATCCAGAAGCAGGATCTTTCTGCTGACGTTCATGTGTCATTGGGACTGGGAGGGGTGCCGAAAGTTGGGGTGGAGTGTAGCGCTCCGGGACCAGTGTGAGGACAGTGCCAGCAATGCTCCTGGCTATCGTCTCCAGGGCCTCGGCCATCCATGGAACGTACTCATTCATGGTGCTGGAGACTCTGGCCAGAAGTTGGGATATGCCTCCAATGCACCTTGCAGCTGGTCACCGATGTGTACAGTCATCCTGGACAACTGTACCATCTCTCCGCTCTCATCTGATGGTCATGGACGAGACCTGCAACGTGTACGAAAGCTGGGCGCGGTCGCTGCCTGCCTGCGGACAAACGGGGTGCATTGTAGCGACGTTCTTTGTGTCCGGTACCTCCACACTGGAGTTGGGAGTTGTTGGAGGAACACCAGATGTCCTTGGAGGAGAATGTCTTGTCGATCATGGCGATGCAGGTTCCTGGAAGTGCAAATCCCATCCATCCACAAGAGACCATGCAGATAGACTGGCGAGAATGGGTCATCCTCCACACAAGATGCAGGTTCATCCACCGAGTCAGGGCCCACGTACACAGCTTCTGGCCTCTGTGGGATTGGCCATCAACAGTTTGCATTGCAACGATTCTCACTCGGCCTGCATTATTTGTGGGACGTTGTTAGAAACCAACGCTCATATATTATTGCTCGGATATGAGTGCGTGTGGCATCAATTCAATTTAGATCATGCAATGGTGTATTCTTGGCTCACGTCCCATCACTTCAGGCTCTGCAGATGCCTGCATTGCTCTCCGGCTGTTCCTCCCCACTGGTATGATCACCCCCGCCTCCGTGTCAGTGATGTCGCTGGTGACTGGTGCCCCCCCCCCATCAGTTGGCCGCTCCGCGGACTTCATCATCGATAGCTTCTTCTGTAACATGCAACAGAACAACATGTCAGGAGGTCGTTGCGTGCTACATTTCCTCATCTCCCAGCTCACTGCCCTCACCAACGTGAGTTTCCTTAGCATACTGGCTTGACTCCTCCACTCAGCTATGACCTTTTTGAGTGGCGGAGCAGGCTCGAGGGACTAGATGGCCTAATCCTGTTACTAATTCTTATACTCTTATGTTCTCACTCCATTATCGTCGCGGAATTCTTGCAAAGATCTGGCTGGTAACGGCTAACTCTTTTGCCCAATGTGCTGTAACCAATAAGGGAATTAAGGGCTATGGGGAGAGGGCGGGTAAGTGGAGCTGTGTCCATGGCCAGATTAACTATGATCTTATTGAATGGCGGAGCAGGCTCGAGGGGCTAGATGGCCTACTCCTGTTCCTAATTCTTATGTTCTTACGTTCTTATATTATTGCTGGGTCATGTCACAGAGACTGATACAACACATAACCGACAGATGTAATCATGATTTTTATCAGAATGATCATTTTTTACCTAAAGACGCACACCGTGACCGCAGGATTTGGGTACAACATTCCCAATAGTAGGACGATCTCACATGTGATACTCACTGATGATTCTTACAAAACCAACTCATAACTATATAAGTGATTGTAAGTAAACGTGATACTTACTCTTGCGGATTCCACAAGGTCGGTTGCTTGCGGCATTGATTGGCTTCATGCTACACGTTGGTGGCCACCGAGACCACCACTCTATCTTGCTCCATATCCTCATGTAGACCTTTGCGGCTGGATTCCCACCACCGTCCATGTGTCAAATCACCCCAGCGTGACTCGACCCGCTGCAGGATGGAAGCTTTGCCTCGTCCGAGAACCTCCTTGCTCTCTTTGATTCTCCAATGTCCTCATCTCCCAGCTTACTGCTCTCACCAGCGTGAGTTTCCACAGCGTGCTGGCTTGACTCCTCCACTCAGCCATAACCTTGCTGATTGGCGGAGCAGGCTCGAGGGGCTAGATGGCCTATTCCTGTTCCTAATTCTTATGTTCTTATGTTCTGCCTCCATTATAGTCGCATAATGCTTACAAAGATCTGGCCGGTAACGGCTACCTCTTTTGCCCAATGTGCTGTAAAGCTCGAATCTCTCCTTCCTTCCTCCCAAAGCCATGACACCTCAACCACACACGCCTCTACTCAATCGCAACACGCTCACTGTTTAGGTCCTCTTCTGCGCAATTCATAATGAGCACTGAGCTCCTGAATCGTGGGAATCGAGAGTTGCCATGCCAGTGCTAAGGATGGCGACAGTCTACAGCAGAAGATGAGAGAGATTTAACGTTAACGCTCATATGGTATCAGTCACGGTAACGCCTGTTTTCAAAAAAGCAGACGGTTAAAAACCTTTTGTGCACCTTTAACGCCCTTTTTACCGCTGAATTATCGTATAAAGCCCAGATTTCGCCCATTGGAAACAAAATGGAATCTGAGGTAGCATTTTTCAAAACCTTATCGCCGAGCGTTGCGTTACTTTAGCCATGTGCTTGACGCCGGGACAAACCATTACAGCCCGACCACTTTGTTTGGACAGATTGGGCAAAATCAAAGCCCATAATATCGCCCGAGCGTTACTTTCCACAACAATTTAACGCTCAGGTTCACTATTAACGCCGGGCCACTTTTGTAGTTCATAAAGAGCACATTTGGGGAAAGTAACGTTCAGGAGATCGACGGCATTCAGTTTCCCCCACCTCGCACACATCCTGCCCATAACATCGCTTGCCCAAAAAAACGCCCACAAAGGGTGTAACATTTCTGAACCAACGCCAACGGTGTGGTTGGATTTTACAATCACAGCTCTTCCATTCAAAAGGCTGCCTGAACTTCAGCGGAGTTTGCTTTGACTCTGGAGTTCTACTCAGTTGACGTGAACATCGCAAAAGACATATTTTCAGACTCTGGACTGCTGGTGGTTACGTTTACTCAGCAGTGTTTAACGGTGAAGATATGTGAGGCAAAGTGCTTCAAGGTTACGTGCAAGAAAATAGATTGTGTAATAACACTGGTCTGAAATCATAATTATCACTTGCAATAACACCCAACCACAGCCCAGAATCCACTTGTTCCACGATTGACAGCAAACAAATTATCAACCTCTCTTGCAACACAGAATATGAAGGGAAATGCGGAGGGGGGTCACCAGCCCCCATACAATACATCAAATTGCATACAACCAGATGCAGATATAATACAGCCATCACCAACTGAAATGCAGCTTACTTTCCTCCCGCCCCAAGAACCTTCATCTCACTAAGTCGAGCCCTTCCCTTCCTCGCTCCACGATGGGTGACCGAGGAGCTCCACAGGCGGTTCCTCATTGGGGGGATGAAGGCAGATGCAGTCGTTGTACGGGTCCTGGAGTGGATACATTCCGAGGGGCAACATTCTCTGATGCATCTTGGTCCTGGCTCTGTCCGTCATTTGCAGTGGGGGTGCAGAAACTAGGGGCGGAGACAGAGAAGGTGAGAGAGAGAGAGACAGAGAGAAAGAGAGAGAGAGAGAGAGAGAGAGGGAAAGAGAGAGGGGCAGAAAGAGAGAGAGAAATAGAGAGGGAGAAGGCAAAAAAAAGGAAAGAAGGCGAGAGAGAGAGCGAAAGAGAAGGCGGGAGAGAGTGAGAGAGAGAGAAGGCGAGAGAGATGTTCGTGGCTATCGCATCCTGGATCTCCGCCTTCTGAATTGGTAATTGTGGCCAGCTATCGGGCCATCACTCCCAATGCTTCGATGAGCTGGTCACCAATGTTTACAGTCCTCCTGGACAACTGTACCTTCTCGTCACTGTAAGTTGCTACTCGTGGGACAGACTTGGCGCGTCCACGAGGCCTCCACAATGTCGGTGCCGTCCTGGGGACAAATGGGGCACCTTGCGGTGAGGAGTTTGGGCAAGGTATCTTCATAGTGGAGGCGGGCAGGACGGGAGGACCATTAGCTGGCCTTGAGCTTCTGGCCCGTGGCGATGCATGTTCCTTGATATGTGCCCTCTTCTCCATGGAGAACAGATTCAGCGGATTGACGGGTGACAATCGGGGCTCCTCGGCACCAGATATATTCGAATTGTCCTAAGACTCATGCCCCTCCTGGGGCCGCGTTGCTGGCTGAGCTGGAATTCACAAATGAGTTTCGTAGAGGAGAAAGGGGGTGCTCGGCTCACAACATGAGTCCAGTGCTACGCACAGCGTATACACGTGAAAACACCACCGCACTCAAAGTCATCACGGGTATCGCATTTCATGACCACCAACGCTTTGGCATTGCAATAAATTTCTTCCGTCCATCATTATTTCGATGAAAATTTGAGAAACCATTGATCACATGTGATTGTCCGGATATGAGTGGGTTTGGCCTCCATTGAATTCACTCACGCAATATCGAAACCTTTTCTCACTTCAGGGTCAGCAAATGCATCCGTGGCTGTTTGTGGCTGCTTTCGCACGAGTGCGAGCACATGCCTCTCCATCTCAGTGATGTCCCTGGTGGCTGGTGGCCCCCCATACCCGTTAACCCCGCCACAGACCTCATCAACGAGAGCCCCTTCAGTAAAAGTTGACTGGACGACAAAGCAAGAGAACATTGCATGATATCATTGATTGGTCCTGTCACAGATACTGATACAACACATAACCAATAAGGATTATTTTGATAATTATCATTCGCTACCTGATGAATCACACCGTGACTGCAGGCTTTGAGGAAAACATTCCTGGAAAAGTGAAAGAATTTATTTGATAGAAATATTGAAACATAGAAACACAGAAACATAGAAAGTAGCTGCAGGAGGAGGCCACTCAGCCCTCGAGCCTGCACCGCCATTCAGTCAGTTCATGGCTGAACATTGCAACTTCAGTACCCCATTCCTGCTTTCTCGCCATACCCCTTGATCCCCCAAGTAGCCAGTTCTATATCTAACTCCTTTTTCAATATATTTCATGAATTGTCCTCAACAACGTTCTGTTGTAGAAAATTCCATAGGTTCACCGCTCTCTGGGTAAAGATGTTTTTCCTCATCTAGGAACGAAATGGCTTACCCCTTATCCTTAGACTGTGACCCTTGGTTCTGGACTTCCCCAACATCGCGAACATTCTTCCTGCATCTAACCTGTCCAATCCCGTCAGAATTTGAAACATTTCTACGTGATCCCCTCTCATTCTTCTGAACTCCAGTGAATACAAGCCCAGTTGATCGGTCAGTCCCGCCATCGCGGGAATCAGTCTGGTGCACCTTCGCTGCACTCCCTCAATAGCAAGAATGTCCTTCCTCAAGCTAGGAGACCAGAACTGCACACAATACTCGGGGTGAGGCCTCATCGAGGCCCTTTACAACTGAAGTAACACCTCCCTGCTCCTGTACTTAAATCCCCTCGCCATGAAGGCCAACATGCCATTTGCTTTCTTCACCGCCTGCTGTACCTGCATGCCAACGTTCAATGACTGATGTACCATGACACCCAGGTCTAGTTGCACCTCCCATTTTCCTAATCTGTCACCATTCTGAGAATAGTCTGTCTCTCTGTTTTTACCACCAAAGTGGATAACCTCACATTTATCCACGTTAAACCTCATCTGCCATGCATTTGCCCACTCACCTAAAGTATCCAAGTCACTCTGCAGGCTCGTCGCATCCTCCTCCCCTGATGAGGGTGACTCCTGGCTGTTACAAATCCAATTCAATAAATGCATAATTAAATCGAATTCAATTTGCAATTTAATCTTGTACATCCCACGAGGTCGTTCCATCGTTTGTGGCAATGGTTGCGCTCACAAACCTTGTTGGTTGCCAGTGACACCAACTGTGCTATTTAATCCATAGCCTTTGGGGGGGACTTCCCATTCCCACCCTGAGTCAAATCACCCTAGCGTAACTGGACCGCCTGCAAAAGCGAGGCATTTGCCTCGTCCAGAACCACCTGGCTCTTTTGCGCCTCCAATGTGTTCCTCTCCCAACTCACTGCTCTCTCTAGCATCAGAGTCCAAAGCGTGCTGTGATGCATCCTCCTGGCTCTCTATTATAGGCCAATTTGAGACAAAAATTAGACTGCTAATTTTTCTTTCCCTTCTTGCTGTGAAGCTCCAAACAGTCCCTCCCTCCTCCCAAATTACTCACATACACACAGACACGCTTCAGTGCCTCAGAGCACCTTGTCTCCCGAACTCCTGTTCTGTTCATGTCACGATGACCATTGACTTACAGAACCGCAGGAACCTAGCGTTGCCATGCCGTTGCGTAGGACGGCCAATCTTTATGCAGAAGGACAAAAACATTTGAATTCGCCGGCTGTCACGCACATTTTCTAAAATGGAAACTAGGTTTTTTTGAGAATGGACGAGAAGCCGGCGATCTGAAAACACTTTGTTAACGCCCACGCCTGCAATAACGCACATTTTTGGGTGTTAAGCACAAAAGTGGAGATTCTAAGGACATTGAGAATCGGCGAGTATCCCGCGATCTGAAAACACTTTGTCAACGCCCACGCTGGAAATAATGCCCATTTTGGGTGTTAAGCACAAATGGAGTAATAAGGACTTTGAGAAGAGGCGAGTATCCCACCATCTGAAAACACTCTGTTAACGCCCACGCCGTAAATTACGCCTATTTACGCCTACCGAAAGGATCGAACACATGATTCGGGTTGTTCCATAGGGAAATGAGCAGAAATATAAGGAATAATAATCACGTGAACTTTCAACTACTGCGATATTAATTGGACAGAAGAGGTGGGGAAGAGGATGAAGGAATGGAGTTCCCACGATGCGTAAATGAATCCTTTCAAACCCAATCGATAAGGAGACCAATAAGGAAGGGTTCGCTATTGGATTTCTTAATACAGAATAAAGCAGAGATGATACTGTAACTAAAAGTTGCGATACATCTATCCAATAATAAAATAATATGCTGTCAGGTGATAATTGAAATGGACATAAGTATGACGAAGACTATTTAATTGACTGGAGAAAAGTTGGTTTTGCGAATAGAACATGGGGAAATAAAATGACCAACAATATTGGAAAAACATGACAAAAATAGAAAAGGGAAACATTTGAAACGGTGTGCAGCAGAATTCGGGAAAATAGATATTCTGCCAAAAATAAGAACAAACTGAACACTAATGATGAATAAAGATATACAGAATAAAATTAGTTTAAGTGTCGATGCACGCACTAATTCCATGGGCAGCATAGTCAGCATGATCAGCGAGAATATGGAGAGAGTAGGAATGAAGTCAAAAACTATTAGAAAGGCAGAGATTAACTGTGACCTTAAATTATCAAGGAACAAAGAAGAAAATAGTAAAATGTTTTACAGGTACATCAATTAAAAAGGAAGGCTGGAATAGGAATATAACCAGAGAAGACTGGACAGCATAATACCACAGGCAGCGATAGAGAGATGGCAGAAATATAAAATACTTGCTTTGCTTCGTTATTTATCAGGACAACAGAGCAGGTGAACATGATATTAGACGATGAGATTAACAAGGAGTTAATTGCATTTAAAATAAAAAGTGGAGAGCTATTAAATAAACTAAGCAAACTCAAAGAGAATAAAACCCGGACGGATTACATCTGCACAATTTAACCAATTTAAAGTAGAGATCGCAGAGGCACTATGACATACATGTCGTTATGATGTGATTGGGATTACAGAGACGTGGCTCCAGGATGATCAGGGCTTGGAACTCAACATCCAGGCGCAATCAACATTCAGGAAGGAAAGAATCAATGAAATGGAGGTGGGTTAGCATTGCTGGTTAAGGAGGAGATTAATGCAATAGTTAGGAAGGACATTAGCTTGGATGATGTGGAATCTATATGGGTAGAGCTACAGAAAACCAAAGGGCAAAAAACGTTTGTGGGAATTGTGTACAGACCTCCAAACAGTAGTAGTGATGTTGGGGAGGGCATCAAACAGGAAATTATGGATGCATGCAATAAAGGTGCAGCAGTTATAATGGGTGACTTTAATATGCACATAGATTAGGCTTACCAAACGGGAAGCAATACGGTGGAGGAGGAATTCCTGGAGTGCATAAGGGATGGTTTTTTATACCAATATGTCGAAGAACCAACTCGGGGGGAGGCCATCTTAGACTGCGTGTTGTGTAATGAGAGAGGATTGTTGAGCAATCCCGTTGTGCGAGGCCCCTTGGGGAAGATTGACCATAATATGGTGGAATTCTGTTTCAGGATGGAGAATGAAACAGTTAATTCGGAGACCATGGTCCAGAACTTAAAGAAGGGTAACTTTGAAGGTATGAGGCGTGAATTGGCTAGGATAGATTGGCGAATGATACGTTAGAGGTTGACTGTGGATGGGCAATGGCAGACATTTAGAGATCGCATGGATGAACAAATTGTACATTCCTGTCTGGCGTAAAAATAAAAAAGGGAAGGTGGCTCAACCGTGGCTTCAAGGGAAATCAGGGATAGTATTAAATCCAAGGAAGTGGCATACATATTGGCCAGAAATAGCAGCGAACCCGGGGACTGGGAGAAATTTAGAACTCAGCAGAGGAGAACAAAGGTTTTGATTAGGGCAGGGAAAATGGAGTACGAGATGAAGCTTGCAGGGAACATTAAGACGTATTGCAAAATTTTCTATCGATATGTAAAGAGAAAAAGGTTAATAAAGACAAACGTAGGTCCCCTGCAGTCAGAATCAGGGGAAGTCATAACGTGGAACAAAGAAATGGCGGACTAATTGAACAAGTACTTTGGTTCGGTATTCACAAAGGAGGAAACAAACAACCTTCCGGATATAAAAGGGGAAGGAGGGTCGAGTAACGAGGAGGAACTGAGGGAAATCCTTATTAGTCGGGAAATTGTGTTGGGAAATTTTTGTGATTGAAGGCCGATAAATCCCCAGGACCTGATGGACTACATCCCAGAGTATTAAGGAGGGTGGCCTTGGAAATATCGAATGCATTGACAGTCATTTTCCAACATTCCATTGTCTCTGGATCAGTTCCTATGGAGTGGAGGGTAGCCAATGTAAGCCCACTCTTTAAAAAAGGAGGCAGAGAGATAACAGGGAATTATAGACCGGTCAGCCTGACAACGGTAGTGGGTAAAATGATGGAATCAATTATTAAGGAGTTCATAGCAGTGCATTTGGAAAGAGGTGACATGATAGGACCATGTCAGCATGGATTTGTGAAAGGGAAATCACGCTTGATAAATCTTCTGGAATTTTTTGAGAATGTTTCCAGTAGAGTGGACCAGGGAGAAACAGTTGATGTGGTATATTTGGACTTTCAGAAGGTTTTCAACAAAGTCCCACACAAGAGATTAATGTACAAAGTTAAAGCACATGGGATTGGGTGTACTGTGCTGACATGGATTGAGAACTGGTTGTCAGACAGGAAGCAAAGAGTAGGAGTAAATGGGGACTTTTCAGAATGGCAGGCAGTGACTAGTGGGGTACCGCAAGGTTCTGCACTGGGGCCCCAGCTGTTTACACTGTACATTAATGATTTCGACGAGGGGATTAAACGTATTATCTCCAAATTTGCGGATGACACTAAGTTGGGTGGCAGTGTGAGCAGCGAGGAGGATGCGATGAGAATGCAGATTGATTTGGATAGGTTAGGTAAGTGGGCAAATGCATGGCAGATGAAGTATAATGCGGATAATTGTGAGGTTATCCGCTTTGGTGATAAAAACAGAGAGACAGACTATTATCTGAATGGTGACAGATTAGGAAAAGGGGAGGTGCAACGAGACATGGGTGTCATGGTACATCAGTCATTGAAGGTTGGCATGCAGGTACAGCAGGCGGTTAAGAAAGCAAATGGCATGTTGGCCATTCATAGCGAGGGGATTTGAGCACAGGGGCAGGGAGGTGTTGCTACAGTTGTACAGGGCCTTGGGGAGGCCACACATGGAGTATTGTGTACAGTTTTGGTCTCCTAACCTAAGGAAGAACATTCTTGCTATTGAGGGAGTGCAGTGAAGGTTCACCAGACTGATTTCCGGGATTGCGGGGCTGACCAATCAAAAAAGACTGGATCAACTGGGCTTGTATTCACTGGAGTTCAGAAGAATGAGAGGGGACCTCATAGAAACCTTTAAAATTCTGAGGGGGTTAGAGAGGTTAGATGCAGAAAGAATGTACCCAGTGTTGGGGAAGTCCAGAACCAGGGGACACAGTTTAAGGAGAAGGGGTAAGCCATTTAGGGCCGAGATGAGGAGGAACTTCTTCACCCAGAGAGTGATGAACCTGTGGAGTTCTCTACCACAGAAAGTTGTTGCGGCCAATTCAATAAATATATTCAAAAAGTAGTTCGATGAAGTCCTTACTAATTGGGGCGATCAAGGGGTTTGGCGAGAAAGCAGGAATGGGGTCTGAAGTTGCACGTTCAGCCATGAACTCATTGAATGGCGGTGCAGGCTAGAAGGGCCGAATGGTCTACTCCTGCAGCTATTTTCTATGTTTCTATGTTTCGATGTTAGTGTAACGTGTACAGCCAGTACACAGCCAGAAAGCTAAAGTAATACCCATATTTAAGAAAGGAGATAGAACATGCCCAGTACACTGTCGAACAGACAGCTTAACGTCGGTGATTGGAAAAATAATGGCACACCGACTAAAGGTGAAAATAGAACATATTGGCCATGGGGGATTCAACATAATGCTGCTGGATTTAAAGAACTGCATTAGCTTCCCTCGCGTTCACGTGACTTTAGAATTCGATTTCAATTAACTTGAAATTGCGAAAACAAATTAGGCATTCGATGCGCTAGTTGGAGGAAAACTATATCCTCTGGAGTGGAATCCAGAACAATAGGCTCCACCCTAAAATTACAGGTAGGATATTCACAGAGAATACAGATACAGATAGGAGTGGGCTTTATCCCACTGGGAATCGGATATCGACACAGTGAGGGCAGAGGTGTGTCTGACTGGTACCCGAATAAAGGTACACACATGCCAGCTTTCTGTCCGACTGGGTCGCGAATACATAAACAGGCATGACAGAGGTCTGTCAGATTACGACCCGAATAAAATATACATAGATGACTGGAAGAGGAGACAGAGTGTACTGTAACAAAATTTGCAGATGCCACAAAGATTAGTGGGAAAGCGGGTTGTGTAGAGGACATAGAGAGGCTGCAAAGAGATTGAGATAGGTTTTGCGAATTATCTAAGGTTTGGCAGATGCACTCAATGTCTGGAAAATGTGAGGTCACCCAACTCGGAAAAAAAAACAGTAAAATGGGAATATTATTTGAACGGGGAGAAATTGCAACATGCTGCGGTGCGGAGGGACCTGGGGGTCCTTGTGCATTAATCCAAAAAAGTTAGTTTGCACGTGCAGCAGGTAATCGGGAAGGCGAATGAACTGTTGGCCTTCATTGCGAGAGGGATAGAGCACAAAAGCAGGGACGTCCTGCTGCAACTGTATAGGGTTTTGGTGATGCCGCACCTGGAGTACTGCATGCTGTTTTGGTTACCTTACTAAAGGAAGGATTACCAGCTTTGGAGGGGGTACAGAGACGATTCACTCGGCTGATTCCAGAGATGAGGGGGTTACTTTATGATGATTGATTGAGTAGACTGGGTCTTTACGCGCTGGTTTTCAGAAGGATAAGAGATGATCTTATCGAAACATTTAAAATAATGAAAGGGATAGAAAAGATAGAGGCAGAGAGGTTGTTTACACTGGTCGGGGAGACTAGAACTAGGGGGCACAGACTCAAAATACGGGGGACCCAATTTAAAACTGAGTTGAGCAGGAATTTCTTCTCCCAGAGCGTTGTGAATCTGTGGAATTCTCTTCTCAAGGAAGCAGATGAGGCTAACTCATTGAATGTATTCAAATCACAGAGAGATAGATTTTTAACCAATAAGGTATTTAAGGGTTATGGGGAGTGGGCCGGAAAGAGGAACTGATTCCACGGCCAGATCGGCCATGATCTTGTTGAACGGCGGAGCAGGCTCGAGGGGCTTGATGGCCTACTCCTGTTCCTAATTCATATGTTCTTATGTTCTTATGTTGATATTTCAGTGGTAACCACTTTGTGGAAGCGCAGTTTCTGAAGGCAGGTGTGCAAGGTAAGTCTATGTAAGACCTCTTCTCCCTGTCAGTGTGAAGTGTGTATGGTCTGGACCTCCTCCTCAGTCTGACACGTCATACATTGCATCTCTGCTCATTCAGTTTCTCAATTTCTGATATAGTGCGAAGCATACTCACCAGCACAGACTGGATGGGCCGAATAGCATGATTCTCTGCTCTATGTTCTCTATAATATAACCCACTGAACTAGAGCTCAAACCTGCCTGCCTACCTATTGTCGAGGCTCTCACTCTGGAAGATGCAATGTATCTCTGCAGTAAATAGCTACAGTGACCCTTTACAGAAGAGGTCAGAGAGAATGCTCGTGGCACTTTCCCAAAAGACCATATGGGAATTTTCAATCAGAAATATTGCCGTGTCCTACACACATTGCTTTCCCCGTCGCTGGGTGAGTGATCAGATCACCAGCCACTACTGGTGTAATTCAATGGATGAATTATGTTGCTAAATATTACATTCCTGGACTGCAAACACTGGGACCCGCCTGTGGGCTGCGCTCAGTCGTTCTATTTATTAATTAATTGTACAATTGAGGTAACCGGATATTTTACCGTGCTCTTCAACTGCTCTCTGAACTTGGACTGGGTCACCCCGTAAATAAATGTGTTTGCACAACAACTTAAATTCCGCAGTATAAATCCGACCTGTGTAAATTGATATAAAGAATCATTGTAATCACTGGGATTTATTCCTGTAATGCTATAATAAAAGAAATCTATAACAATTATCAGCCACAGCAGTATGAAGCTGCCGGATATGGTGAGGAGTAAAATCACAGACTTTCTCCTGCTCTCCATCTCTGGGTCACTGCCATTCTCCCCCTTGCTCTCACCCCTCAGACCCCTCCGGACTCGACTGGCCACTAAAATGTGTCTGACTGTTAGAGCGTTGAGCAACAAAATTACAGCGAATGGGAGCAGTGGGGTTAAAATCGTTTCAAACAAGTCAAATCCCACCCATCCGGGCTCAGTAAAATAGGCAGTGATTAAGGAACAGTCCCACGGAACATTGTCGATTATATATCCAGGTTCAACTGTAAAGTAGTATGGAACGTTTTTTGAACAGAGCAGAATGCAGCTTGTGGCCAGAACTACAGCCGCAGTTCCCCCGGTGCAATATTTGGCTTTCAGCTTCTGCCAACAAATGGCCACAAATCGATCAAAGGTGAATGCAACGGTGAACCAGACAGAACAGTCAGCGGCTGCACGAGACAGGAGATATAAAACAGTACACACAGGGGTGATATGCAGGAAAGATCCCCGGAAATAATACCATCCGATCTGCCGCAGTATGACGTCAGTGATGACAAACAGTAGATCCGCCTCTGCCATGGCGACCAGGTAGCGAGTGGTGCAGGTGGACAGCCCGCACTTTCCCCGGGACAGGATCACAATCGAAACTAAATTCACTGTAATAAACAGAAGGGAAAAGAGACGGTCAATTATTGGTCACTCATTCTTGGTGACTGAGCCCAGACAGTTCGGCCTGTGATTTAGCACAAAAACGGTCGGCTGGACGCCGGGTCAGGGGTTAACATGTAAAGTATATCACCCCAATCTTGAATATTGTGTACAGTTTTGGTATCCTAACTTGAGGAAGTACACTCTTGCTATTGCAGCGAAGGTTCACCAGACTGATTCCCGGGATGACGGACTGACATATCAAGAAAGACTGGATCAACTGGGCTTGTATTCACTGGAATGCAGAAGAATAAAAGGGGATCTGCTGGAAAAGTATGAAATTCTGACGGGACTGGATGGGTTAGATGCAGGAAGAATGTTCCCGATGTTGGGGAAGTCCAGAACACGAGGTCACAGTCGAAGGATAATGGGTAAGCCATTTAGGATTGAAATGAGGAGAAACTTCTTCACTCAGAGAGTGGTGAACCTGTGGAATTCTCCACCACAGAAAGGCCAATTCACGAAATGTATTCAAAAAGGAGTTAGATGTGGTCCTTACTATTAGGGGATCAAGGGGTATGGCGAGAACGCAGTAATGGGTTACTGAAGTTGCATGTTCAGCCATGAACTCATTGAATAGCAGTGCACGCTCAAAGCGTCGAATGGCCTGTTCATGCACCTATTTTCTATGTTTCCATGTTCCATAACCTAACCTACCTCCAACCCACTGCTTCCGAGTTTAGCAGCGACGGGGCACTGGGAAGGAAGCCGAGCAATCCCAGCGGGCGGGATTGCAGTATAAATATATTAATGCAGATAGCAGCTTCTGGTTTAAACTATTTTACGGATTTAAATTATTTTACGGGTTTAACTGTGGTTGGCTGTGTTTACCATGCCTCGGGATACCCGGCAGCTAAAGTGAGCCGAGGACAGCTTCGGGGACAATGTCAGTGCCTTCACGGACATGGTTGTGGGCCAGGAGATCCAGGTGTGCCTTCCCTAAGCCCCACACGCTCTCCCTCTCTCGTCGTCTGTTTAAACTACTCCCATACAAACGGTTGAAAATCTGATAAATTACAGAGAAAGCTAAAAACACTCAGTATGTCAGGCAGCATCAGTGGAGAGAGAAACAGAGTTAACGTTTCAGGTGATAATGTTTTTTCAATAATGGCATACATGAGCAATGAACAGTTTTAACGCAATGTTAGAGGCACAGTAAATTGTGGTAGGTGGAGGAAAGATCAAAGTTGAAGGCCTTTGATGGGATGGTGGGCAGGAGTGATTCAAAGAAAAAGCGATGATGGTGTAAGACAAATGGGACAAGGAAAGAAACAGGAAATGAGTCCAGAGAAGATGTAACTGGATAGAGCAGGATTGCGGAGTGTGACGAGAGGGGGCTGGGGGAAGCAAGATTAATCTGGCAAAGATCAGAAGGCTCCCATGGCCCGGCAATGTGGTGGAGAAAGGTCAGCCGACCCCAGGGCTGCGGACCAGCCCACCTGTCATATACCGAGTGGCGATCCCAAGCACCAGCACACACCACCTCCCCTCCCAGTGTCTCGACTGAAGACATCCTTCATTACCAGCACATGCTTTCTGAGGAGCGGTAGTATTTATCTGAAAAGTTTAAACTCAGTTTTATTGCCGAGTTGCAATAAATGCATAATCGAAATATCTGGTGCTGATCCCCATTGAGTTACGAAGGGGAACATCTTAGAGTGTCGAAGGTAGAGATATGAGACTGGGAGTGGGATGTAGAAATGAAGGGTCAAGTGACCGGGGGAGTGTGAGACAGAGGGAGAGAGAGAGACAAGTTTCCAGACACAATGGAGAAGGTCAGGAATGTAATCACACAATCTCTATTTAATCCTCCCTAATCTGCAGGAGACAGCATTGTGAACAACGAATACAGTGTACTACATTGGAGGAAATACAAGTCTATTACTGTTTCAGATTTAAGGCCTTGGACGATGGAAAGAATGAGGTGAAATGGCATGTGTTGCATCTCCTAGTTTTTGCAGAGGAAGGTCCGGTGGTTGGGGAGAACTGTTGGTGCGATTCACGAAAAGTCCACATTGTCATGGAGGGGCCGATCTATTGGGAATGTTGAAAGGGGATGTGTTTGGTGGTGGGAATAAGAAGGAAGGGGCAGCAATGGCGGAGGATGAACTCTTGAATGTGGGGGTTGTTTGAGACTAAGCTGACGACAAAGGGATCCGATCATAGTTCTAGCAGGGAGGATCAGGTGCGATGAAAGTAAGGCAGCAAATTGTATTGACACTGCGGTGTGCCTTTTCCACCACAGTGGTGGGGAATCCTCGGCTGTGGATAAATGCGGGAAATTGGATTGAGGACCCTGTCCATAGAAACATAGAAACATAGAATATAGATGCAGGACTAGGCCATTGGGCCCTTCGAGCCTGCATCACCATTCAATAACATCATGGCTGATCATTCTCCCTGAACACCTGTCCTGCTTTCCCTCCAGACGCCTTGATCCCTTTAACGTAAGGGCCATACCTAACTCCCTCTTAAATGTATCCTATGAACTGCATCAACAACTCTCTGCGGGAGGGAATTTCTCAGGTTAACAGCGCTCTGAGTGAAGAGCTTTCTCCTCATCTTGGTCCTAAATGGCTTACCCCTGATCCTTAGACTATGTCAGCTAGTTCTGGACTTCCCCAACATCAGGAACATTCTTCAACTATGTCCCCTAGTTGTAGATTCCGCAATGAGGGGAAACAGCTTCTTTGCATCTACACTGTCGAGCCACCTCAGCATCCTATACGTTTCAATAACATCACCGCACATTCTTCTAAACTCCAACGAATATATGCACAACCTGCTCAACCTTTCCTCATAAGTGAACAGATTCATTTCAGGGACCAGCCTGGTGAACCTTCTCTGAACAGAGCATGGTCACTGCAGGAAGAGAATCAACCAGAGAGTGTGGTTGACCGGGGAACCGACCCACTACTGTAGCCTCTCAGCACGAGTTATTGACTCAAAGGTTCGCTGTCTCCATGACTCTGCTTCGCCCCTCCTCTCCTACCCACTCCACGCTAGGTTACAGGCACACAGAATCAGGACCACAGAAGATGGGTATCCTCAGCTCAGAAAAAGGAACACATGTTGTCAGCACTGCTGTGGGATGTGGCATTATCGGAACAGATGAAACGCAGGCAGCGTCATTTGCAGACTATAATAGAGTCCGTCCAGCAAGCTGGGTGAGAGGTCATATAATCAAGGTAGCGCTCAGAGTCGGCCGCTTTATGGTAGACATTGGTAGAGAGCCAATCTTGCGAAATGGACTTAGAGATGTTGCGGAAGGGAAGGGAGTGATAGACGAAGCATGTGAAGGAGAGAGTGTGTCGCAAATTTTAAGCAAGGTTGATCACATAATTATTATTATAATGATTATTTTGAATAATAATATTTATAATAATTAATATTATTATTAATAATAATAACAATAACTTTTATTTATATCGCACGTTTAACCTAGTTAAACGTCCCAAGGCGCTTCAAAGCAGTTTTAACAGGACAACTCAGATACATATGACACCAAGACAAAAAAGAAGAAATTAAGGCATATGACCAAAAGCTTGCTAAAAGGGTTGATTTTAAGGAGCGTCTTTAAATTGGAAAGATGGTTAGAGAAGCTTAGAGGTTCAGGGAGGGATTCCAGAGTTAAGGGCCCAACCAGCTGAAGGTAAGGCCATCGATGGTTCAGCAGTATAATGAGGGATGTTCGAGAGGGCAGCATTTGAAGAGCGGAGATATCTTGAGGGGTTGTGAGGCTGCAAAAGATTACAGAGGTAGGGAGCTGCAAAACCATGGAGAGATGTGTAAATATTGATGAGAATTTTCAAAATCGTGGCGTTCTTTAACCGGGAGCCAATGTCGTTCAGTAAACATAGGCATGAGGTGATGGGTGGTCATTACCTTGTGCGAGTGAGGACTTTTTCTAGGTCATGGCTAGAAAAGGAAATTGCGTGACCACAGTCATCAATGTACTTAAAAATATGTGAAGGAGGGGATAGGAGTAGAATTGGAACAACGAAGATTCCCTGAATCGCACGAAAAGGCAGCATAGCGAGGAACCATTCGAGCTCCCATACCGGCATCATTGGAGTGTGGAGATAGAACATTGTTCAGACCAGAGGTCCAGCACTTGTACTTTAAGCAAGGGCAGTGCACTGGGGTCAGGATCACGATCAGTAACCTGCAAGGGTTTTCATTCACAGCCCAAAGCTGGTGAGGGTGAGAGGCAAGTGAATTAAATTGCAAATGGGACATTCAGAATGTATCAGCGGGTGTAGGCGCAGGGAAACTCGCCATCCGCTGCAAGTTTCAGTAGAGCTCCGATTTACTGGGCTATACACTGTCCAATGTGGACCATTTTCCATACCTCGGGAGCCTACTGTCAAAAAGGGCAGACTTTGATGGCAAAGTCCAACACTGTCTCCAGTGTGTCAGTGCAGCCTTCGGACGCCTGAGGAAGGAAGTATTGAAGACCAGGACCTCAAATCCTGGTTCAGGCTCATGGTCTACAGTGCAGTAGTGATACCCACCCTCCTAGATGCTTCAGAGACATGGAATATTTACAGCAGTCACCTCAAATCACTGGAGAATTACCAACCCTGCCTCCGCAATTTCCTGCAAATTAATTGTCCGGTGTGGCGCACTAGCATCAGTGTACTCGGTGAGGCCACCATCCCCAGCATCGAAGCATTAACCACAGTCAATCAGCTCCGTTGGGCGGGCCACATCGTCGGCATGCCTGACATGAGAATCAAAAAGCAAACGCTCAACTCAGTGATTCTTTATTGCTAGCGAGCCACAGGTGGGTCGAGGAAACGTACCATGACACACTCAATGCCTCCTTGAAAAAATGCAACGTCCCCACCCACACCTGGCAATCCCTGCCCAAGCCAGCCCAAATTGGAGGAAAAGCATCCGCACGGCGCAGAGCACCTCGAGTAATAACGCCCAGAGCAAACTGAATCCAAGCGTAGATAGCGGAATGAGGGCGCAGCAACCCAGGCACCCCAAACTCCGTCTGCCCCACCTGTGTCAGAGAATGAAAGTCATGCATTGGACTCTTCAGCCCTCTGGGAACTAATTTTCAATGTGGAATCGAGTGTTCTTCGATTCCGAGTGTACGCCTCAGAAGCGAAAGCAGAAGAAATAGTGAACCACACTGAGTACATCCGACAGTGACAGAAACTCCCATTAATAAATGGTTACGGGGTACCGTGTTCCACACCGGTTAGTGTCCCACGCTCAGTATATCCTACAGTGATACATACGTGCAGTAACACATGTTCACTGGTGTAGAGTGTTCCACACCGGTTAGTGACCCACACTCAATATATGCCACAGTGACAGACACTCCGAGTAATACATGTTCACTGGGGCACGGTGTTCCACAACGTTTAATGACCCACACTCAGTATATCCTACAGTGACACACACTCCCAGCAATACATGGTCACTGGGGTACGGTGTTCCACACCGGTTAGTGAACGAGACTCAGTATATCCTACAGTGACACACACTCCCAGTAGTGCATGGTCACTCGATCACGGTGTTCCACACTGGTTAGTGACACACACTCAGTACATCTTACAGTGACAGACATTCCCTGTAATACATGGTCACTGGGGTATCATGATCCACGCCCGGTAGTGACTCACATTCAGTAAAACCTACAGTGACAGACACTCCAACAAATACCTTCTCTCAGATTGTTGCGCTCAGTAAGGAATGTTTCAAAAGTACACAAAATTCCACTAAAGACAATAGCTTGATAATAATATCAGCCTGTTAGTTACACACACACGTTTATGTTTAGATGGAACAATTGAATCAAACCGCAGTGGTTATTCAGGCCATTTGACTGAACGGAATGATATCACCAATCAGGTGTCTATACCAGTGACCACTAGTCCAGGATGTAACATTCTCAGTCACAGAGCAAAACCAGAGACCAGCTCACACAAAGATATGCTCAACTTCAATGGTTATAGTCACTTACCAGGAACACCAATGACGGCAATGAATGTATAGCATATTTTCTTGGCATGTTGAATTGGAAGCATTTTCTATGTGAAACGATGTGCCCCTTCGTGCTGCAGGTAATCTCCCTGATTTATACTCTGAGACGTAGAATTCCTGTGCCTTTAAGTTATGCCCTGCGGTCACTCCACGGGGACATTGAGGTTGCAACATCGAACAAAACAGTTATTTTTAAAGCTTGAACAAGCAGATTACGTCAGCCGATTTAACTCCCTGTTGTGAACGAATATATTAACTGCAGAGATTCAAATTGGAAACCATAAAGACTGTACAATTCTGCTCATTTTAATTAACTCATGAACGTTTCCAGCTGTATCCTCCCAGCAATTGGGTTGTTGTTTCAAAAACCATCAAGCCAAACTGGAGATCGCATGTTAATCGGGTGATGTAATTTACTCTGCTGTGGTCATTCAGTAAATACATTCCCAATGTTAGTGTATGCCTCTGAGGGCTTGTCTACTGCACTCAGTGATGTGACTGCTTCTTTAACTGCAGCTATTCAGTAATTACATTCCTAATTTTAGAGTTTCCCTCTCAGGGCTGTTCTACTGCTCTCTGTGATGTGGCTGCTTTCTTTAACTGTAGCTATTCAGTCGTCGCTTTCCCAATGTTAGAGTTTCTCTCTCGGGTCTGCTGTGCTACAAAGTGGGTCGTGGCTGCCATTTTAAATGCAGGCATTCAGTCGTTAAATTACAAATGTTAGTATGTCCTTCTCAAGGCTGTTCAAGTGCGGTATTGGAAGTGACTGCTCTTTTAAATAGGGAAATGCAGTCAAAGAATTAAAATGGTAAGAATGTCTATGATCGTCCTCAAACTAATACAGGTACTCATATTTTTTAAGCCTCTCAACCCATACAGCACCTCATATACATGCGGAGCCTCATATTCGTAGATCACCTAAAAGTAATACAGCACCTCAAACAGATACAGCAAAAACAATGCAAACAAATGCAGCACTTCTCGTCATACAGACATTAAAAATAATACAGCACTTCAAATTAATAGAGAATCTCAAACTAAACCAATCGTTTAATATTACAAAGTACTTCAAACTAAAACTAAATCTAATACAAACCCTCAAGTTAAAAGATAACCTCAAACTAAAAGAGAACCTTAAAGTAAGCGAACCACAAACTAATAAATAACGTCAAACTAACTTTAAAAAATCTATAGAGAAACTCAAAGTAATACGGACCCTCAATATAATAAAGCAACTAAAAGTAATACAGACACTCAAACCAATAGAGACATTCAAACTAGCAATGAAACTCATACCAATATTGAAATTCAAACCAAGAGAGAAGCTGAAACTAGTAAACTCAAACTAATAGGGAGTCTCAAAATAATCCACTCAAACCAATAGAGAACGTCAAACTAATCGGGACGCTAAAAATTATCCAAATATTCAAACTAATAGAGAAACTCAAACTAATACAGCCCCTTAAACTAACACAGACCCTCAAATTAATACAGACCCTCAAAGTAATACAGATCATCAAGCTAATACATTCCCTCAAATTAACACAGTCCCTCAAACTAATACAGCGACTCAAACTAATACAAACCCTCAAACTAATACAGACCGTCAAACTAATACATACCCTCAAACTAACACCGCCCCTCAAACTAATACAGACCCTCAAGCTACTACAGTCTCCCAAACTAATACAGCCCCTCAAACTAATACAGACCATCAAGATAATACAGGCCCTCAAACTAATACAGTCCCTCAAACTGATACAGACCCTCAAACTAGTAAAGCCCCTCAAATTAATACACACCTTCAAGCTAATGCAGTCCCTCAATCTAATACAGTCTCTCAAACAATACAGACCCTCAAAATAATAAAGAACCTCAAACGAATACAGTCCCTCAACCTAATACAGACACTCAAACTAAAACAGCCCCTCAAACTAATACAGACCCTCAAGCTAATACAGTCTCTCAAACTAATACGGTCCCTGAAACAAATACAGCGACTCAAAGTAATACAGTCCCTCAAACTAATACAGAGACTCAAACTATTAAACAACCTCAAATTAGTAGACCTCCTAATACCCACAGTGGACCTAAGACAAATACAGCCTCTAAAAATAAAACAACAATACAAACTTTTCGAGGATCTCAAATGAATATATTTCCTCAAAGTAATAGAGAAGCTCAAACTAATACAGCCCCTCAAACTAGTGCAGCCCATCAAAGTAATAGAGATCATTAAACTATTAGATAAGCTTAAACTAATAGAGAAATTCAAATTAATTGAGAACTTTTAACTTGCAGAGAAGTCCAAAATATTATAGCCCATCAAACTGATAGAGAGCCGCAAACTAATAGAGAATCTCCAACCACGACAGGACCTCAAACTGATACAAAACCTCAAACTAATACAGCTCCTCAAACTAACAGAACCTATAATTATTGCAGGCCCTAAAACTAATAGAGAACCTCAAACTAATACAATAAATAGAGAACGTCAAGCTGATAGAGAACCTCAAACTAATAGAGGACCTTTAAACTAATACAGCAACTCCACCACACACAGCGAGTTATATTCATACAGCCATTGAAACTAACACAATATTTCCGATAAATCAGCCTGTCACACTAATACACCCCTTGAACTAATAGACAACGTGAAACTCATACATCCCCTAAAACAATAAAGATTGACAAACTAATCGATAACCGCAAACTACCAGAGAACCTCACAATACTACAGCCTCTCTAACTGATAAAATCCCTCAAATTAATACAGAATCTCAAATTAATAAAGCAGCGTGAAATAATACCACTCTTCCAAACATTTAGAGAAACTCAGGCTAATATAGTACTCAAACAATGAGACAGCCTCAAACCAATATGAGAAACTCAAACAAATACAGCCATCTAAAATAATACACCACAAACTACACGAGAAACTCAAACTAATAAAGCCCCTCAAAGTATTATAGAATCTCATACTAATAGAGAACGTGAATTTAATAAATAAACTCCAACGAATAGATAATTAATAGCATAGAAAATCTAGCATCTAGCCGACAATCACGATGTGGGTGTATTTTTCAGTGTGGTATAACCTATGGCCCAAAGTCTTATTCCACTGAAATTCAAGAACGGAGAAGTGCTCATCAAGGACAGTGAGGCTTTCAGTTGCCACTGGAAAGAACACTTCGTGGATCTTCGCCACCAACCATCTGTCATCGACGTGAGTATCCGTGATTGCATCCCACAGCATGCTACCTATCACCTCTTTGGCACAATCGCAGTTCAGCACGATTTTGAAAAGGCCATAGACAACTAAAAACAACAAGGCCTCAGGAGCAGATGGAATCGCCTCGGAAGTACTGAAGCTTGGCGGTGAATTACTACTGGCACGGATTCATGACCTCATCTGTCTTATCTGGAACAAGGAAATAATACCAGGCGATCTCAGAGTAGGTTTACTTGTAATGATCATAAAGAAAAGTGACGAATCCTACTACAGATGAATCTCGCTGCTCTCGACCAATGACAAAGTAATCGCAACAATTCTCCTCAACCACCTCCTCCATATGGCTGAAGAACTCCTCCCAGAGTCGCAATGCGGATTCCGCCCACTAATTGGCACAATGGATATGATCTTCACCACGCGGCAGATGCAAGAGAATTGCAGGGAATAGCACCAACACTTGTACATGGCTTTCTTTGATCTCTCGAATGCCTCCAATTCTGTCAACCATGAGGGATTATGGAGCGTCCTCCTTAGATTCGGCTGTACGTAAAGGTTTTTCACCATGCTCCACCTTCTGCAGGATGAAATGTTAGCCGTGCTCCCGAGCAGCGCATCCACCACAGCACAATTCCACATACGGACCGGGGTTTAGCAAGGCGGTTTCATCGCACCACACTCTTCCAGATCTTCCTATCTGCTATGCTCCATCTCACGTTCAAAAGCTCCCCACTGGAAAGGAGCTAAATTACAGGACAAACGGGAATCTGTACAACATCTGCTCCTCCCTGCCTGAGTAAAGTGCATCCCAACCTCCTTCATTGGACTACAGCACGCCAACGATGGCTTTGTCTGCGCACCTTCGTTGACCGAACATGAAGCCATCATGAACACCTTCTCCGAGGCATACGAGAGCATGGGCATTACATTATACAGCCTTAAGAGAAGGGTCCAATAACAACCTGCCCCCAACACACAGCACTGCCCCCGCCGTTATCAAGCTCCATAACGTGGACAACATGGACCGTTTTCCATACCTCCTGAGACCACTGCCAACAAGGGCAGACTTCATCAAATTCAAGAGGCTGCAGCCTGATTTGGATAGGTTAGGTGAGTTGTCAAATGCATGGCAGATGCAGTAGAATGTACATAAATGTGAGGTTATCCATTTTGGTCGCAACAGCTGGAAGGCAGAATAATATATGAATGGTGACAGATTAGGAAAATTGGAGGTACAACGAAACCTGGGTGTTATGGCAACTGGCATGTTGCCTTCGTAACAACAAGATTTTAGTATAGGAGCAGGCAGGACTTAATGCATTTGTACAGGGCCTTGGTGAGGCCACAACTTGAATATTGTGTAGAGTTTTGAGCTCCCAATCTGATGGAGGACATTCTTGCCACTGAGGGAGTGCCGCGAAGGTTCAGCAGACGGATTCCCTGGATGGTAGCACTGATAGAGGAAGACAGACAGATTCAACTAGCCATATATTCACTGGAATTTAGAAAAAAGAGAGGGGATTTCATCGTTGCAAATTAAATTCTGACGGGATTGGACAGGTTAGATGCAGGTGGAATGTTCCCAATGTTGTGGAAGTCCAGAACCAGGGGTCAACGTCTAATGATAAGTGGTAAGCCATTTAGGACCGATATGAGGAGACATTTCTTCACTCAGATAATTGTGAACAGGTGGATTAATCTCACAAGAAAGTTTTTGATGCCAGTTCTTTACATTTTACAAAAGGGAGTTAGAGGTGGCCCTTATGGCTAATGGGATCAAAGGATAAGGGGAGAAAGCAAGAATGGGGAACTGAAGTTGCCTGATCAGCCATGATCTTATTGAAAGGTGGTGCAGGCTCGGAGGGCTGAATGGCCTACTCCTGCACCTATTTTCTATGTGTCTATGTTGCTACGACGTCCAACCCCATCTTCAACCTGCCCTGGGATTGCTGAGTACGCACTCCCTCCCTCCGTGTCCCGGGGGTGCTGAGGCACACACTCCATCCCTACTGGCCCAGGGGGTGCTGAGGCCAACACGCCCTCACTGCGTGCACTGGGTGTGCTGAGGCCCCACTCCCTCCCTGCGCTGGTGGTGCTGAGGCACACACTCCCTCCATCCCTGTCCTGGGCGTACTGAGGCCCACAATCCCTCCCTCCCGGACATGTGGGTACTGAGGCACAATCTCCCTCCCTCCCTGCCCTGTGGATACTCAGGCCGACAATCCATCACTCCCTCCCTGCCTTGGTTTACTGAGGCCCACACTCCCTCCCTCCTTACGGGTTCCAAGTCTCCCACACTCCTTATTAAATCTAAGATGGTATGTGTTCCTCACCGAGGAGTCCAATAAGACAACCTAAGGGATCTAACCTTCCTCGTACCAATGGACAGTCATCAGCCTGCTCAGAACTGGTCAGGTAAATGCTGCCACCTTCACCAGAGCTGGAAGATTCAAGCGACTGTGCAGCTCCTGATTTGACGTGGAGCACTTAGAAACATAAAACCATAGAAAATCGGTGCAGGAGTAGGCCATTCCGCTCTCTGAGCCTGCACCATCATTCAATAAGACCATGGCTGAACATTCACCTCAGTACCCTTTACTGCTTTCTCTCCATACCCCTTGATCTCTTTAACTGTAAGTGGCATATCTAACTCCCTCTTGAATATATCCAATGAACTGGCATCAAGAATTCTCTGCTGTAAGGAATTCAACAGGTGAACAACTCTCTGAGTGAAGAACTTTCTCGTCATCTCAATCCTAAATGGCTTAGCCTTCAGAGGGAATTCGAAGGCAGATATCTACCTTGGAACACCGCAAGCTTTGACCCGGATGTCTGACTTATGCTTTGACATTTGTTTTGGTTTGCTCCTAGATGAAGGGGTGCTCTGATAAGGGCAGGAATCTGATTGGGCAGTTTAAACATGGAATTACGCACAGCACGTACACGATAATTTCAAGGACCTTGGAGAGGAGTGAGAAATTGGAGATTGGGGCGTAGGTTTTCAAAAACGGATATCAATTTGGAATTGTTCCAAGTTAATCTTGATGGCAGATTTGAATGGAAAGGGTTCAGCAAGAGAACAGAGGGAAGCATTTAGAGTTCAACTAGCATGGCGGGCCAGGATCGGAATTGGAGATGTCAGCTATTTTGTGGGATTGAGTGAGAATAGGATCAAGAGAACATGAGGTGGATCACGCGGTCAGAATGAGCTCGGCGAGGACAGGACAGCAAATGGGGATCATAAGGGTATTCATGGTAATACAGTTACTGTTCAATTAAAAATTTAGGTCAGGTGAATGTCGAGGGATACAGTCACAGTTAAATGAGAAACAGACAACTGGCGCATTTAGGGAAACAGAACAACCGTTCAGCTATCAATCATATAAAATTAATTGCAGAGAAATACAGTAATTGTCTAAGTACAAATAGAGGAATGGGTAATTTACGGGAACACAGTGAGAGTTTAATTAGTAATAGAGGACTCGGGAATTTTGGCGAACACAGTGAGTGTTTAATTAGAAATAGAGGACTGGGTAACTTAAGGGCACACAGTGAGAGTTTAATTAGAAATAGAGGACTGGATAATGTAAAGGAACACAGTGAGTGTTTAATTAGAAATAAGACCTGAAGAACATAAGTAATAGAAGCAGGAGTAGGCCATACGTCCCCTCGAGCCTGCTCCGCCATTTAACAAGATCATGGCTAATCTGAACATGGAAACAGCTCCACTTTCACGCCCATTTCCCATAACCCCTTTTTCACTTATCGTTTAAGAAACTATGTATCTATGTCTTATATTTATTCAATGATCCAGCTTCCACAGCTCTCTGAGGCAGTGAATTCCACAGATTTACAACTTTCTGCAAGAAGAAAATCTTCCTCATCTCAGTCCAAAATGTGCGGCCCCCTACCTTAAGTGTATGGCAACTAGTTCTAGTCTAACCTATCAGTGGAAACATCCTATCTGCACCCACCTTGTCAACCCCCATCATAATCTTATACGTTTCGATAAGATCAATTCTGATTCAGCATTTGATATAAACATGGATCTTAAACAATATTTTTGCAGACGTCAGATGTAACCATGCGTGCGATATTTATAACATTTACATGTGGACAGACATATGTGTTATGTTGTGTTGTATAATAATAATATTAAAAATAAAGATAAGAATAAA